>NW_010225108.1:125360-131329 GCF_000690775.1 Eurypyga helias
GGCAGAGCCCTGCTTTCGGCAGCGCCCACCGTGTTTATACAAGTGCCGAACTATTTCAGAGCACGAGCCCTGCGGCTGGTGGCAACGGCCACCCCACCGGTGGAGCCTGTGCCACGGCGGTGGCTCTCCTGTGGGCAGTGCTCCTGGCAGGCTGCTACAGAAGCTGGGGGTAGGTTTGTTTTCTTAGCCCTGTTGAAACTGCTTGTTTTTCCAGTGCAGACTGCATGGTTTTATGGAAAGATGCTGCCTGCAGTTTCCCTTCTTGTGCAGCAAGTCTGCCCCTCGACTGTGAAAGAAACACAGACCCACCACGAGACATGTGGGCTGCCATTCCCAAAAACCTGTGCTTGCTACCAGGGAACAGCCCCCGCATCTCATCTCATCCCGTCCCACCGCACCATGCCAGCAGGGATTGCCCTGCAACCTCTGTGGCTCCAGCAAGGGCTGGGGTAGCAGGATGGAAGGAGAATGAAGCGATTTGTAATAAGCACCATTTTCCGTGGTTTGGGCTCTGGGGGATTATTTTTAGCTCTTGCTGAGTCATTTGGGAAATGGCTTCCCCTCCCCAAGCCTCATCCTTTGCCACTTGGTGCCATCCTTAATCCTGTGTATAACACGTGTAAAGTGAAATTAAAGTGACACCACCCTGGCTCAGCTGGACGGAGGCAGAGGAGGTGGGATCGGGGCTGGACCGGGTCTCCCTGGCTCTCACGGTCCTGTGAAGCTCCCCTCCCTCTGTTAATTAGGGTGCCATGTGATGAATCCCCCCCAAAAACCTTGTGGAGCCTCTGCAGTGTCTGAGAGGAAGAGTGGGGTGGTGGTTGAGGTACGGAGCGTTGTGTCTCTTGGGAGCTGGGGTTCCTCAGTGCATCACTCTGTAGCGATGGTCAGGAGTTGATGTGATACCCTGCTTTTGCTTCCAACCCCCCAAAAGGGAATTTGGAGTAATTCTGCTGCTCAAGTCATGTTTAAGAATTTGCCTTCAGACTTAAGAGCCCTAAATCAATTGGACTCCACCTCATGCTCTCCAAGTCTGGAATAGAGCAATTTCCTTAAAGCCTTCCCCAAGGCTGGGTTTATCCAGGCTTCCCAGGGTTGTGCCACGCTGGGTTCACCACAGCACCTCCTCAGCTCACCCAGTCTTGTCCCAGCAGCTCCTGTGGCCACTGAACCCCCCACAGTGGCTCGCAGGCTGCTGCTCCCACTCCCAGAATCTCTCTGGCTGCACACGACAGCGCAGCTCTGCCCTACCCGGGTCAGTGGCCGCAGCAGCTGCCCACCCACCTGAGAATGCCTTTTGTTTCCCTCCTGGTGCTTAAAACTCCACATTCTCCCAATGGCACTCACCTCTCTAGTTACTTTTCTTTCACATTTAACTGTTTTTGCCTCCAGATGACAGACGATGTGTAGCCAGGGGCTGCGAGCCTCGGCCTTGGCCATGGGAGGATAAATGCAGCAGAGGGAGAGGGTGGCCGCTCACCTCATCTCATCCCATGGAGCATTAGACTGGAGATGCCAGACAAGGACAGGCAGCCCTGTTTCCAGGAGCAGCCTGTGAGGATGGCCAAATCCCTGTTTTCAGAACCCGGGGCTGTTCCGTGCCCCCGATTTCCTGGCCCCATGTCTCGCAGCAGAGCAGAGCTGCGGGTCAGGTCCGGCGAGCCCAACTGGAAAAGCCAGACACCCCGAGGAGGTCAATCCATAGACAGGGAGCAGGGATATACCCTTGCAGAAGTTTGTTAAAGCTGAAGGCTGTCATAGAAATGCCATTTAAGAATTTCTTTGCCATAAACCTAATACCCAACTACAAAAAAAGTGTAACAGAAGTTGATATCCCTCCAGGAAAAATTATAATGAGGAGGATGGGAAGGGACTTTTTCTTTTTCCACCATCAGAAGGAATGTGGATACGGTCTATAAAATTAATTTCTGCTTTCTTACTAAACAGTACCTTCTGAGCAATGCAGATAAATAGCAACATTCATTATTCTCTGCATCAAAAATAAAAAAAAGAGGAACTTTTATCGCTTGTGTATTCCCGCAATTATCTTGAGAACCCTTTTTTGTTGACAGCCAGGGGTCAAAAGCCGGTCTTGGTTTCACCTGATCTCATTGACTTCTGCAGAGACATTCCAGATTCACACCAACACAAGAGCCATCAGAGCCGAGCTCGGGACACACAATGCTGCCATTCACGTCAGGAAGACGCTCCGCTCAGGGAAAATCACTTCTCTTTCTGTAGACGATATCTACATGTAAAATGGGAGGAAAGGACAATGCATGAAAATGCATTTATACAAACAGCATTAATTTCAAACCAAAATGCTGCTCTCTGAATTTAAACCGTGCCCACGACCAGTGTTTTTATCCTACAGAAATTAAATGGGAGACTCGGACATTTAAGTGTAAATCTAGGCGTGGGGAATGAACTTCTGGGGTTCTTAGAAATTTCCAGCTCACCCTAAAGCCTGAGTCACTGGGATTATTCAGGCCAGTGAATTTTACCTGCCTATCACCTTGTTGAACATCCATTTTACAACATTGAATTTTGCTCAACAGTAAATATGCCGTGAGCATCCCTGACTCTGAGGGCAAGAAAAAAATGGTGAATGTCATTCTTCAGCACGAGTTATTTGCACGGGAGCTGCTCCCAGGAGCTGGGCACGGGTTGCCAAGGCTCCCATTACTGCTTGTACCTACAGACCGTGATCTGTAGCACCTCGTTTGTGCACCTCTCCGCACAAAGACCCCGCGCTAGGCACAACACACTGGGAGAAAAGGAAAGAGAGGGAACTGCTTGGCCACATTCCCCAAGGCTGCAGCCGGGTCCCATCCTGCTGGGTGCACAGACCCCTGTCACGTTCTCCCACGAGCCAAAAAAATGCTTCAGTGCAATTTTTAATCTTAGTATTTTGGGTGATTTACACCACCATCGATACAGATTTTCACTCTGTTTTAAAGATGAATCCAGATACCAGTGAGCTCACTGCTACTCTTGCTATTAAACATCGAGAAGATGATAAAGATAAGCATTTATAGTCCCACCTCACCTTTTTTCTTCTTTTTTCCCCCCAAAGCAAGTGACTTCAGAGAGGAATCCCTACCTCAACACGCAAAACAGGCCAAACCAAACCGCATCTATTTTTCCAAGCCCAAGTTAGGATGAGACTTAAAACTTGCATCTGGAGGGAGAAGAAAGGAGGAAAGAAAGTCTCCTCCGAAAGTTCTTCTGCAGCTTTGGCTTACAGCGTAATAAAGTCATTTTGCCAGCAGTTTTGTAAATGAGCGCAGAGAAAATGGTGTCCAGTTACAGATACTCTGGCAAGATAGCTCTTGGCAGATACTGTGAGCAGCAAATTTGCGTTGGGACGCTGTTGTTCAGACTTCGTTCATGTTCTTGGGCTTCATTAATTGTCATCACATTTATTTCCCACCCCCCCACACTCCCCTGTTAAATCATTTTCCAATGCGCTGCACCGCAACCAAGTCCCCAGCGCGTTTCTCAGGCAGGGGCAGCTGGATTTCCCTAATCCCAACCCTTGCCTCCCAATTAAGGCCCAGCCTGAAAATCTTGCACCGGTTTTGTCTGAACTGGTGAAACCGAACTGCAACTGAGTTTATAACAGCAAAAAAAGAAAAAGTCACAAATGTAACTATGTTAATGACTGTATTTGAAAAAAATAAACCCCAACCGCTATGTGCAACATATAATTTAGTTGCTATCATAATTAAGAGGCATTTACAAGGGCTCACCAACCAGAAAACAGGATTTCTTACTGTAAAATTCCTACGTGCTGCACAGAACAAAATGAACTTGGTCTAAAACCATGCGGTCTGACCTTGCAAACCCTTCCTCATGTGAGCAGTCTCAGTGAAATCCTACGAAATCCTTGGGATTACAGGTGTGGAAATATGCTTCAAGGAAGTAAAAAAAAAAATTAAAATCTCATAGTAATACACCGTTTCAGTACAGGGAAAAGAAGGGGAAAAAAGGACATTAGAAGAAGAGAAAACCTTGGTCAAAATATTTTATTCCGAATATCTCGGCTCTCTCAAAGCTGCTCTCCTCATTTTTTTTCAGCACAGAAATAGGCTCAAGCAGAAAGAAAACAGAACACGTACTTGATAAAAAGCAATTTTTAATTTTATCAAATGGATCTGTACAAAAGTTAGCATTGCTTAGTCAGAAGCTAGTGAAGAGAACAGATAAGTAACAGCCAAAGTCTCTCAAACTTTATACAGAAAAATAGATTGCATAAAAATGAGTTTTCTGTATTTTGCCCCACCCCCACGTCCCCAAAAGGAAATATGCAAAAAAATATTTTTAGAAAAAGAGTAGGAAACGTAGAAAAGGTAAAAAGATGATAACCTCTGAAATGTGTTTTTAGATTTACAAAGTTTTTAAAGGCACAAGTTACCATAAAATAGATGGTTATTATATGCTCAGCATACAATGGAAGAAGTAGAAATACATCAATGAAATATTAGTCTACAACTAAGTACCTAAACATTTTTTTTAGTGGAGAAGATTTTAGTTTCACAGCTTGATGGATGATATCTGGTCCCTAGAAGCCAAAATTAAATCAGAAGTTGATAATTCCTCATTAAATTACATCTCCCTGTAAAGTAGTCCTGGTTCGGCAAGTGTACAAAGACTCTGCAATGCCTTAAAATCCAATTTGAATGCCTAAAAGTAGGTAGCCCGAAAAAAAACACCTGCTCCTTTTTGTCATCATTTTAGCCTCCCAACTGAATTAGTAGCCTTTTCCCTTATCTTACACTCGTGTTGGAGTCTCCTGTTGGCGAGCAGGTCTGCGACGGGCAGAGTCGTTCAGTCCCTCTCTCAAACACTGCTGCTGCAGCGGCCCAAAAGGAAAAAAACCCAAAAACCAACGAAAATCTAGACTCGCAACACCAGTTTATTGTATCATCTCCACTATTTTTATGCTCCCTCCCCACCCCATCTTTAAAATCTTTTAAAATTCTACTTTTTGCACAAAAATTACTTCATTAATTAAAAGACAAAATAATACAGAACATAAATACATATTTAACAGATTAAAAAAACAAAAAAACCCAAAAAACAAAACCAAAAACACTTTAAGCTTCCAAAAAAACAAACCAAAATGTTAATTACAGCCAAACCTTGCTTAGAAGAACTCTTGACTAAAAAAAACAAACACTTCAGACATTGAATTGGTTGGTCCCACCAGACTCGTTTGTTCCCATGAGATTCTTCCGCGGAATAGCCAGGTTTTGGGGTTTCATCCGCATTGGTCCCAGTGAGTTCTTGCCCTCAAGGTTGGTCCGTCCCTCACATTGCAATAGACCCTTAAAGTCTCAAACAGCTTTTTTTTTTTTCTCCCCCCCTCCCTTCCCACCCCCCTGCTCCACTTTTGCACTTGTCAGCTTCCACGACGAGTAAGTTCAGTTCAGTCCTCACAGAGGAGTCGAATGGTTTTGTCCTTCATTTATTCAAAAGGAATCGCCGGTCCTTTTCTTTTTCCCATTATTTTTTAATTGTTTTTTTAATTTTATTTAAACTGTATTAAAGAAAAATAGAGCTCTGTCCTTCCGGAGAGTTTCGAAGAAAGGGGACATCCAGTCGCAACGAGCAGAGTTCCCAGTGGCTCAGGAGGCACTTTGGAAACTATCGCGGCACTCCACGCTCTTCATCTTCATTCCTTCATTAGTGCATACGTTGGGGAAGCCCCCGGGGGCTCCGCGCATCCTTTAAGGCCTCGTCAGGGTCGTATAGACCGGCTGGTCCCAGTTAGCATGGGGGTGGGGGGCGGGGGGGAGGAAAAAGCCGTTGAGGATGGGCGTCGCATAGGGCCGGCGGGAGGAGTGGAAATAGGGATACTGGTAAATGCTGGAAGCGTAGCCGGGGTAGGGGTTGTAGTAGTTGGAGCTCTGGAGGTCCGTGTAGTCGCACTGGGAGCTGGAGAAGGAGGCGGCGGCCGTGGCGGT
>NW_010225108.1:131776-134070 GCF_000690775.1 Eurypyga helias
GGTGGGTGGCCCGTGGGTCTGGCCTGGGGACAAAGGGACAGCAAGGCTTTAACAAGAGCACCCGCAAAACAACAGCCTCCTTCAAAGAAGATTAAAAAACTGAACGTTTCTCCACCTCACTACTGCAAGAGGGGATTTAAATCTACAGTCCCGTGTTGGAGGTAGCTGATGTCCCCCTGTGACCATGAGGACCATGCCCTCAGCTGGGGTGAGCCACTCACATGGGTGATGGTTTGCAGTGGGGAGCACGCTGTGCCCACCAGGATCACGGTGGGACAAGGCAGGACACCCCCATCTGCACAAACTTTTCCTGGGAAGCAGAACAAGGGGGTGGATTCAGAAGGACCCACTCAGCCCCTCTCCATGGCAGCCTGAAGCCAGCCTGGCTCTCCCGGAGGCAGAGAAGCTGTCCCAGCAGAGCAGGCCGGGATCCCCAGCCAGGCTGGGCGAGAGCGCAGACGCGTCTGAAGCTGCAGGACGTTCGCAATCCTCCTGGAATCTGTCAACACGCGCCCTGTGCCAATTCACAGCGCCGACGAGAAGTGGAGAGCTTCGGGGGGAAGCTGTGTCTCCAGGACCTGCTCCCCCAGGCACCCTATGCATGGTCAATGGAATATTAACCCTTATTAGCTCACAATTAATCCCCCCTAATCCCAGGACAGCTTGGAAACCGGGGTCCCTGCACTTTGGGAATTTCCTCTCGCAGTCGGCTCTATAAGCATTTACTAAAGAATATGTGGCTGTGTTCACAACCTGGTGCAAAGCCACAGCTCTCGGGACAACAACTCCTGCTTTGGGATGGCCCCAATCCCACTGATATTCATCCGGAGGAGCAGCTGAGCCCGTGCTCACCGGCGGGTTCGCATCCCAAACCAACGCGCCCAGGACCTGCGGCTACTTTTGCCAGCAGGAGCCCTTTACCTGTGTGATCGCCGTGATGGTGGGAATCGGCCATGGCTCCCAGACCGCTGTCCGCTTTGTAGATCTGCGTGCCCGCGTGGTGGCTGAGCTCAGCTCCGGAGTCGGAGTCGCTCTGCCCGGCTTTTACACTTTTCCTCCTCCGTGGCTGGTATTTATAATCCGGGTGATCCTTTTTGTGCTGGACCCTGAGCCGCTCAGCTTCTTCCACAAAGGGACGTTTCTCATTTTCGCTTAACAAACTGGTTTAGGATGGATTTTTTTTTTTTAATAAGGATAGGAGGAAAAAAAGAATAATCCAAAATTAATGTCTGTTCCTTAGAAGTTTTCAGCCTATTGTCAGACTCACATCCCCGCTTCCCATACACTAATTTGAGCAACCAAAAAGTTAATTACAAAACGAATTTTGCCATAGCAAAAATAAGTTAAACCATGTTGCAAAAACGTATTAATATACAAACAATAGAGATGTAAAAAAACCCAACCCCTACGGATACCAATAACAAAATTCCCCTGCCCCATTTTAAATGCCTTTGCCAAATCTTATTCTTATGTTTGTCCTAGAAATGCCACCCCCTCACTGCGACAAACACCGCTGCCCATTTCCAGCTTTGTTTGGTGCTTACAAAGAAACCATGAAGGCAACAGCGCCGGGATTATCCCTTTCAAAACTATTCGCAGCCCAGACCGCTCTTTGCAAACTCCTGGAGAGTCGCAACCCGCAGCAGGAGCATCGCTGGCCCAAGGAGCCAGGAAAGATGCAAAATTCGGTACAGCCAGATGCGAGCGAATACACCACGCGGCACAACGTGGCCCGTCGCAGAGCGCGCTCGGATGCCGCCCAGCCAAAAAAGTTTGCATCGGTGGGTAGCGCTGAGCAGGCAAGCACGTAGATAAGAAGGAAAATTAGAAAGAAGATTAAATTAACCGCTAAAAATGGGCTTGTTTGGGTTTACAGCTTGTGAAGCAGCCATGAAGCCAAGGGGAAAAAAGCTCCAAACTTTCAGAAAAAGCCATTATTAAAAAAAAAAAAAAACACAAAATCAAGTAAAACAATCTCAGCCTGCCAGGGACAGGGACATGGGAACCCTGGCCAGGAGAAGAAAGGGCCCGGACTGCACATCCCAGTGATGGAGCAGGGAAACTCCACGCGTGACCCGCCGGCAGCCTCCCGGCCCCTGCACGGGGGCTTTCTTCGGAGCAGGGACCGGCACGTCCTTCGCAGCGGGGACACGCTCGGGGGGATTTTTACAGTTCAGTTTGAAACGCTTCAAGAATCCCTCGCGGGAACAGGCGGGCGAAAAATAAGTAAAGGTTTAGGGGAACAAAAAAAAAATAAATAAGAGAAAAAAAGATTTTAGGAAGCGGTGGGAGAG
>NW_010225109.1:0-17588 GCF_000690775.1 Eurypyga helias
GGCAGAGCCCCCCCCTCGCCACCGCTCTGCGCGCGGCTGTCCTGCGCCGGGACCTGCCTCGGGACCGCTCCTGAGGATCCGACCGCGATGCAAATAACGGGCCACGAACTGCTTTGCAAGTCAAGAGTTCGGGATTAATAAGCAGAGTGATTTCAAGGCACAAAGAAAAAACAATAAAAACGTTTTCAGAAGTGAAGGTGGGACCTACCTTTCCCCCATCCGAGAATCTCGTACCGGGAAGTGCTCTTACACGGCTGTGCAAAAATGCCTTTCAGTGCAAAGAGGGTATTCAATCTTAACTGTGCCTCCCCTGGGTTTTGAGGGATTAAGTGAAACCCTTATTATGTTTAATTATCTCTAGAGTTGCTCTCTGTGCTTGCTGCCTTGCTTTATGGTTTAATAAACTGCACATCGATATAAACTGAATGACAATTAACGTTAGTGCAGGTTGGATTCGCGTTTATTGCTGCTTACAGGTTTGCGCTCGGCGTGCCTTTGCTCGGATGTTTCATTGCCATCTATCAGCACCTCTTTATTAGCACGGTTCCCAGCTCCAAAAGGCGCTTGGGAAGCGCCCTGAGCAGCAGGACAGTGGCTGTCCCGGCAGCACACTGGGACCCCAGGCTCAGCTCCACGCGGGGCTCGGCTGCGTGGGTCCCGGGATCTTGGGCAGCAACGCACACAGCAGCGACACAGCACGCTGTGGCTTCACCGGGAGCTGGAGACAACTGAGCATCTTCAGTCAGCTCAGCCCCGAGCAGCCGCCAGCTGCCACTGCCCATACTGCCTTTGGAATGCTCGGCCCCCATACGCTGGATTATAGCCCAAAACATAGTCCGCTGCTCATTGAGAGGGCAGGAGGGGCCTGTGCTGCCTTTCCCGAATCCTAGTGAAGGTTTCAGGTTGGACTCAACTGCGAAACAGTCTGGAAGGAGGCAGGAGTGTTGTGCTTGAGACGTGTGTGAAAGAATTCCCTCATGTTATGAAATGTTATATAAATGTTATGTATTATTTGTGTAATATCATTGTGATTTATACAATAGTGGAGACTGCTCAGTAATCCAAAATAAATGTATTTCAAGTTTAGCTCCAAGTGTTTTCAATTTGGGAGTGCCTGTGTCTCCAAGGTCACCTCATAAATCCTGGCACTGTGGCACGGCATTGCCAATCTGTGTGGGGTGTAATAACTCTTGAGGGAAATCAACACTGAAAATGCTTCCGAATTTTTCAAAAGGAACATGCATAGAATACATCATCATAACCCATCTGAGCATGCAACATCCTTACAAGCGCCAGAGGAAAACATCATCCACCCTCAACCGGGTAGCAACCAAAAGAAAATAAGATCTGAAAGGTAAACCCATGGAAGCGGTGTGTGCAGACAGATGGCTTCCCTGAAAAGCTTTTTGGTTGTGCCACCTTCCCTGCATACATTATGATCGCCACTGAATGAACAGGCAAACCAGGTGACCTGCTTTTATTTTCCAAATGAATCCATGAATAAGACCAAAGGTAGAAGACTCAGAAATCTAAGACTCTAGTTTAAAATTCAGACATATTCTTTTTAGCAAATAGTCTAAAATACTTCATAAATCTGGCAAGAAAAACTGCCTTGCAGGTTTTTAAGATCACTTGTAATAGTAAAGCTGACACTTTGAATAAAGCTTTACAGTGCGACCTTCAGAAACACGCTGCTGCACAACCGTGTACATGATTGACAATTGGGATATTCATGCCAGAGCGTCGCTACGATATTTAGCATGGTAATATTAATTACGTAAAAACAAGCTATTTTTAATTGCTGTGAAGGTTGTCACACAGGCATGCAAACAAAGCCAAGAAGGCGGCAAAACTGGCACCATCCCCAAAGCATTTGTGATATCCTGCCCGGTGGCTGCCTTACGGCGGGGTCCGAGGCCCTGGGACATCGCACGCATCATGTGCTGCCCATGGCTGACACAGAGGGATAAGTAAAGCGGTGCACAGCCCTGCAGCTCTTCCACAACAATTTATAGGGATAACCCAGACATAGGGCCAGGCTGTGATTTATGGATGCTGAACTCGCAGCTTGAACTTGGCAGAGGCTTCTTTCTTTAGGCTGCGGTTTGTGTAAATCTTAGAAAGGGTTTGGGCATTGTTTTGCTAATACAATAAGACTTCGTTAAGCAACTCTGCTTCAAATGACTGCTACAAAACATCTCCAAGGTTTACACTGTAGTTTTGTCTGACCTTTAATTAAAATACCAAGACCATCCTTACAAGGTGATGGCTATTTGCAAAGTCCTTTGAGGGGTTGTCTAAGTCCAGGGCTGCTTATATCTCAGTGATAAAGGGAGTGATACAGCTTGCAAGGAGTTTTGTAGAAATGTGCCTTTCTTTTTAACCATCACCAGCCTTAGCTTGTGTGAGTTTCATTTTAGGACAATGCAGCAAATGCATCGTTTTTAAGGAGATAAAATGAGAAAAGAGTAATCAGCAACTGGTTGAGAATTATTTACTATGTGATCTGTAAATATTCCCATGTCCACAAAGAAGTGAAAATACAGGTGGTGATATGTAGGAGAATAAATCTTTTAGACCGAGCTGAAGTGATTTTAGTGCCATGGAAAGGTGGTGGATGGTCAGCTTTGGAGGTAGCAAGGAAGAAACTGCAGGAAGACCTAGTGTTTTGCCAGCATGTCCCGGTGCTTTCACAATCAATTGCTTGGAGCTGCAAGGCTCTATTTACTCCAGACTTTGGCTGCTCTGGTGAGGTCCCTGCCAAAGATGAGAGCCAATTTCCAGGAAGTATTTTGGAAATGCGGGTATTTATCACTATCAAAGTGGTTGAGAACCGAAGGCCTAAACCTACAAACTTAGTGTCGTCAGGGAGTCTTGAGATGTTAGCTTCAACATTTTCACTGTCCATGGATAAAATACAGCTTTCAAGGTGCAGGTTTCTGAAGGAGTCTTAATTTCTTTAGTTTAATTCCAAATTCCTTAGGTTCATAAAGTCTTTTTAAGACAACAGTTCTGCCTGAATCAAAAAGCACAGGAATAGACCTAAAAATTATATCTAGAAAATAAAGTCCTTTGCAATCTAAAAGGCCAGCTTAAGTAGCAACCGAGTCCAGAATCTCTGTGGTGTTCATTGGGCCTTCTGTACCTAAACTCTCCCTGAACCTTTATAAATCCTTTAAGGCTCATACTTCCTAATCACATTTGATAATAAAACACATTTTTCTGGTGAAATCATTAAATTCAGGATTTTTGAATGAAAATTATACAATTCTCAAATGGTAAAACTATAATTTATAACTCTAAATTAAGGCCTTAGGTTACAAAGCAAAGGAGTTTAACATTACAAAAAGCAGAACGGGCAAACCCTGATGCCTAATCAGTCTAATAATTATAAACTATTTTTGTCATGATTTAGATTTCAAGGTGACAACCACTGCTACATTTTAGTAGTTAAAGAAACATGTAAACACAAATTTCAATATCTGCAGCAAATTCTTCTAGACTAGATTTAAAATACAATAATCTAATTACTTGAGAAATTAAAAGAAAAACCATATTTCTAAATCATTGCAAAAAGGAAGTTTCGAATGATGCAACCTTAATAATATGCACATTAAAAATGTTAAAAATAAATACCTTTAAAACCCCACAAAATTCAGAGTGTGTTGCCACGATAAGGTGCTGACATTTATAAATGCCATGTGATTAGCATGTGAAGAAGAGATACACATTCATTGTATGCTAAGACCTATTAATCATCCATCACCTGATAAACATACAGCATAATGCCCTCTCAGTTCCTTTTCAAAGTTCTAACAAAAATGGCTGTTGGTGCTGTTGGTGCTGATACTCAAAACACTTCTTCAGGTCTGTCAGTGAGGATGTTTGGTAACAACAACTTTGTGTGCCAGCGGTGCACAACTGGGGACTTCTTGAAGAACACAATGCACGTGGACTGTTGTGGGTCAAAATTAAAGATTGGTTTGAAGAAGGAGCATCAACAAATTGCCTCATCAGTCATGGTGCTGTGATTCTTCTTCCAACAGTAGTTGAGACTTCCAAGCACTCTTGTGTATTTTCTGTGGAAAACTTTGGCTTTCATGGAATGAATCTGCACTTTAAGTTCACCAATGAAGTTCTCCAGCCATGTTAGACTCCACTGATTCCTGTGTACCTCTTCATGATCCTCCATGAGTCCAACCATGCGAGCTGGAGAAAAGTGACAGATTTCATCCCAGGGAAGCCTCTGGAGACAGGCTCTCCAAGCCAGAAAAAATTCCAAGTACCCAGGGAAAAGCCAACTCGAGGCACTTAGGAGTTAATGTCACGGGACAAGAATTATCAGATAAAACGTGGTCTGTCTTATCTAACATCTTGCCTCAAATCATGGTTGTCACGAGTTATTCCAGGGAGAGGAGTGAGAAATGCCTCTTTCCTCTAGGACACAGAGCAGTTGGGGATCCTAAAGCGTGATGTTCAGTACTTCTGTGTCATCAAACATCCCGCTCATGAATCTGATTGCCATCAGCGTCATAATTACACCGAGGTCTAACAACTCCTGTGAATAACTGCCAAGAGGAAACTTTTTGTGACATACAAGTTGCATTAATACTGCAAAATGCAGGAACTATAAGGAATACTTTTGTACTGACAGTTCAGCTTTTGACATGTATCTCGCACAAACGCACGCAGACCTACCTCCTTTCACCATCAGAGCCTCTGATTTCAGAGCAGCGTCATGGGCCTGATGTGGTCCTCACACTTGCCGCCCGTGGGGTTTTCACTGATTTAGAGATACGGGATTGAAGTCATAGGTAGTTAACCAAACCCCCTTCAAAATACGAACCACTCTTCTCAGTAATGAGAACGGGAAAGGCCTTTAAGGTTTTCCCTAGAATGGGAGCCACAGAGACAATTCTGAGCAAGGCATAGTCTATTGTTAATGTACAGATAAGGAAAGACGAAAATAGAACTGTATTAATTTCAGCACAGAAATACAGGGAAAAATATATTTGCCAAGGAAAAAGAAAGTAATACAAATTTTTATTTGAAAGATTTCTATAGAGGCCATTAAAAACAGCAGAGAGGGGCAAAAAGAGTAAGGGAAAACATCTCTCTGCAGCTTATGAATAACAGATAAACTTTATTCCAGTAATGATAGGGTACAGTTTTATTTGAAGAGCAGTAGCCTGCCAATAATAAAGATAAAGACAAAGACTTTCATAGCTGTTAGGAGAATAAAAACAAAGCTGTCTTCTTTTTTTAATTGAAACAATTATTTTTTTCCCAAGGACAGTTGGGTACATTCAACAGATAATTTAATAACTGTCAATTTTGAATTTTACCTCTATGCAGCAGTTACCAACACACTGATTCTGCATACATAATTTCATAAAAGGGATCATATTATTATGGAAGTCATGTTAGCAGTATGTGAACACGCATATTCCCATTTAAGTAGTTATCTGAAAATAATATCCTGAATTGGATACATCCTGTGGGATAAAACAAAACCAAACAGCTTTGGCCCAAATGTATTTATGATATTTAAGTGAAGACAGAAGTAAACATGTTGTAGAGGGTTGAAAATGCTGTACCATCAAGAACACGAGACATTCAATGGGTGCTAAGCTTCATTTTACTAATACACATATCCAAATCTCCCAAACTAGCACATATCACTACAAATACTTGACCTGTGAGAAATTATAACCAATTTTGGGACTACAATAAAGGTGACAGTTGTGGAGTTGCTGTATAAACCCAAATCAGAACATAGCATTAACATCTTCTGCTACAGTTGCCTGGTGGTTGGTAAATACTATCTGAAATGTTCAAATTTATTTTGTGAGTAGTGACCTGTGCAGAGAGGTCACCAAACCTATGCACAGCCTCATTCATGTCCTGGGAGCTCAGGGTCATCACGCTCACATGGGCTGGGGGGAATCACCCACAAAAGTGCCGGTGCCACCATTTCTGTAGTAGGTAGTGCAAGTGTTTCCAGGAATAGTCATTTCTGGAGATGAATGCAGGTTTTTGGTGTAGCTTATTTCACCAGAGCTGTGTATTTATAAGGTGCTGTTCTGCTACTGGAATGGAGACTTCCAAGATGCCTCTGTTTTCACAGAAAGAAGCCCATAGAAGCAACACCTCTGCAGCAGGACCAGGGAGTACATTAGTGTTAACTGGTAAACGTAAATAGTCCTGAATATGGCTTTTGTGTATTCTTCAGGCTTTATGGACCTTCCTGTAGTGAAGAGAAGCCTATCATTCATCACAAGTTAACAGAAGAAAAGAATGGTTGAAATCTTTCAAAAGCTAAGTGTTTTTTGTTTTCTAAAGAATAGATTTAGCTCTGTCAAAGGAAAGGCGAGTGAACTGTTTGAAACACTAAGGAAATGCTTACTCCTTCCTTTGCGATGCTGGGATGTTCCACTAAGGCTTACATTATTAAGAGTCTTCCAATGGATTTATGAACAGAAGATTACATTCTTAATGCTGCTTCTCAGAAATTGAGTGAATAATTCAAGGCACACCAATATACTACGGAAAACAGAAAAGTACCTTACAGCTTGGTACCTTACAAAGAAAGTGAGCCTCAAGCTCACTCAAGCTATATAAATGTGATATATGTAGCATAAAGACCATTGTATATGAGGCAGCTGTATGCAGTGAGGTGGTATAAAGCACTGAGTGAGAGTTACAGCATATGTAAACAATTGCTAGCAATAATGCACATGTATAAAGTAAGATTGATAGCACTACCCATGAAAAACATAGTAGCTGGACCATTAATAAGACCCTTTTGTGTTTCATATTGACAGATTTAGAGCATCTGCTCATCAGAACTCAAAGAAATTAGAGCGATAGCCCAGGGCAATGAGTCAGCTACCAGAGGAAGTTCATCTTCATGTCAAGAGGAGAAAGGAGCAGCAGTCAGAAGCTTCCTCTTTAAATACCTGCACTGTACTCTTTTAACATGGGGTTTTTTTCCCCTTTAAGAATGCTCGTGGCAAATAAGAATAGGCTTTCATCAGCTCTACTAGAATAGAAAGAATCCATATTACATATCTGAGATATTAAGGCATGGAATGGCATTATTCTGCTAGATTTGACAATAACATGTCAAATGCTAACATGAGGGTGGTATGAGAAAACTCCAAAATGGGAATGGTTTGATTGATGATTATTGTAGTTCTTCTGAAGTAAACAGTAAATCAGTCACCCCTACACAGGAATTCCTGCTGAGGTGAGAGAAGAGGCCTATATCAAATGGTCGGTGGAGGTAGATACCATTGTGGACCTAAGACAAGACATTAAAAGAGAACTTAAAATCATTAAGACAATGTATTGAGGTATTCAAGGAAAGACCTCTTCTTTATCCTTCCCCTTCAGAAGTTGGTATCACTGATGCTTTCTGTCCCACCTCAGAGGCTGATCCAGTGGCAGTGCACTGGAGGCAAACATGTGCCAAAAGGCTGGTGTGAATAGTGCCTTTCCTGGAGTTATGAACACTGTCAGCTGAGAGCTGGGTCAGAGAGGAGCTGATGCAAGGATGCTGTGAACCAGCAAAAGGATCTCTGGGGAAACCTCCCATCAAAGGCTGGCTGTTTAATTGTAAAATGGGGCTGGTGTTGATATGCCTATCTATCCCCTGTGAACACTTCTTCCCAAAGGAGTCAGCATCCCTGAGTGCTAACCTGATGGCTTTTCCATCAGAGTCATTATCTGACAAAACTAATCTCAAAATGCTTATGTGCCTGCTCAGCCGATCGTTTGGGAAGTGCACATGGAACGCCAAACCCGGGATGCCACGAGCTTTCTGCGAAGCATTTCCCATGAGGGCTGACACTGCTGGGGCTGTGCCAGGGATTGGGCTACACTTTGCAGGGCCAGCTCAGCCCAGCTAGGAAAAAGGACATTGTTAACGTCCTGGTCATAAACTTTCTGATTCAGAGACTTGGTGCTTGTAGCACCCAGTGCTTAAACAGTCCCACTAGAAAGGTCTCTCGCTGGGTTCTATACCAGTTAGAGCCTGCATGAGCAAAGTGGAGCACTAACACCACTTTTTGCCACCTTCAGTATAACCTCTGCAGGAAGCCAAAAGATGGCATAAAAGAGATGATCCAAGCCATCCTTATCAGAAAGGAATTGTCCCCTTCTCAAACATGCATGTCTTGACATCTGACTCAATATGACAGTTAAAACTCATCACTGTGTGATGTCCCAGAGTCAATAAGGGTGAAGAATTTGGGCTACCTGCTTCCTTGTCTTTATTTTAAATTATAGATGATAAATAAAGAGAGGAGGAAAAAAAAAAAAAAGAAAGGGCAGAAGAAGCCTGTAAGAACAAAGGATTGTAGTATTTTCTGTCCTGTGGAGTGATCCAGCTGATTTAACTATGTAGAAATGTTTGATGCCTGCTGTAAGTTACTTTGCTGTGAGCTCTGTTTAGCTGTATGTGGTTTGTCTCTCTACTGTCTTGTTTTCTGGGTTATTTTTAGATCTGAAAAATGTTCAGCAATTAGCTGCTTTCTTACTGTGGTTATTCTTTACCAGACATTTGCAGGTTACCTTTCTTTCTTGCTGGAAGCATAACTGTAGCTGCAGAATGGCTCAGCTTGCCTCGTGCCATGCAATCATCAGTGTGAGGCTAAAGGATTCGATTACTGACCTGTTTGCCAACACCATTCTCCTGCACGTGTTTGGGTAACCTGAACACGTATAATTTTGTGTTACACACAGGTGCTGTACTGCCTGGTAGCCCATGACTGCAATAGTGGTTCTCTTTAAAAATTATCATTTGCTACTCATTGGTGCTAGTGTGGATAAATTCAGTAATAATTAATTTTCTACTGTCAAATAAAAGAATCAAGTAGAGTTAAAAATTATATAAGTGAATATTAATTCAGTGTTATTTGACAAAGGGATAGTTTTTCTTTTGTTGCACAATCCCATCCTCCTGAGCTTTCTGAAAGTCTCAGAAGATCTACCCCATGGGACATTCATCCGACATGCATTACATGTAGCATGGTACATCTAAGGGCATTCACGGCAGTCACAGACAAAGCAAGTAGCTGGATATTTGTTTAATGCTTTGGAAATATTCATGACATTCTTGTTTAAAGGCAACTCCCTTCTGATTTTACAGACAATTATGGCTCAGTTAGGGCTATCGTATCAGCCTGACTTTCATTCCTCCCTTTTTCCTCTCCCTTTTTATTCCTGCATGTTAATCTGTTGGTAAACTGTGTCAAAACCTGTTTACACTCATTCCCAACTACCACTTACACGGGCACTTTGATAATGCGCCTTTGCGGTAAGCACATCACAGAGGCTCTGTTTCATGCAGGGAGAGACAAAGACTGCAAATAAGTAAAAGCATGTATTACATTCTATGGAAATAATTTATTTGCAGTCAAAAAGCCAACGAAGGACCACGTACTATTTTTGCCCTACTTGGAACTTCAGGCTGTAAAGCTGGTTCAGTGAAATGTCTACAAGCTGACTCTTGGCAGAAAAATTGTTTACATTTTTGTTGGTTTTGTTTTCCTTAGAAATAGTTAAATCATACTGTTATTTCTCCTCAGGAGGGGCGGTGAGGATAGATGATAGTATCCCTTGGGACAGTATCCTCTAAGACCCCTGTAAAACTATTTCACATCCCTAAACACCCGAGACCGTGTTGTCTCAGTCAGCAGAAATTTTAAAGCAATGTGTCCTTACACAGCAACACTTAAGCCCAGTACTTGAGAATGGCAGTTTGTTAGAATAATTATTTTTGTTTTAAAACACAGAGATACCTCATTTGAGCATTAGGTCCTTACCTCTGTTATTGACAGGCATACTGTGCACTACTTTTCTCATGTTATATATAGCAATTAAACAGTACTAGTTCACCAGAGAAGAAATGCTCTATTCCTACTTGGTTATGAAACACTATGTACACTCTGAATACTTGCAGGTGATAAACAGTAGAAGGAATAAAATAAACCGGATATTTTTTATATGGAAGCAACTTCCCTTCTGGAAGAGAAGTCAATTAGTACAGTCCCAGTCAACCACCAGCTATGCTCCAGTTAAGACAGGGCAGCTATGTGCATGCCTGCAGACATATGCACCCACCCTAGTCTTTTTAAGCAACATGGATTATAAAAGAGTGAGGCAGGAGTGGCAGGGAAAAAAGTTAACACTGCTTGCTAACAACATATTGTACATTTTCACTTCCACCCCCCCATTTTGAGCCTGTGGAGATTTTACAGTCTTGGAAGTGCATTTTTTTATGTGCTTGTACTTGCTGGGAGATACTGCTCAAGTGGGGCTGAGAGGCCTCTCCCAGGCTAACTGGTGTGCTGTGCTGGGATTTCACTTCCAGGTGCCCACAGCAGATTACAATCCATTACACTGCAAACAAGTCGGGTAGAGAGGGAGCATTTCTCAGCTGGCACAGTACTGCGTTGCAAAATTAAATCTGCAGGGGGGAGGGGGATGCAGCCCACACGTGATGGCAATCACAGAACCCACTCCCTGGAACAATCGGCTTCTCCCAGCGAAGTGGGATATGGGCTGTGAGAGGAGGGTGCCTGGCCGGCTGCTGCTGCTTCCAGCTCCCTGCCAAGACCACGAAAAGTGGAAAGTGATGGCGGCAGCAAGGCTGGGATTTAGTCCTTACATCGGTACATCTGCAGAGTTCGTGTGCCAAACGCTGCTCGCTGTCTGTCAGCTAATAGAGGGGAGGTCAGCAAGGCTGATCTGGGTCATCTCCATTCATACCTCCCCCGTGTATTCCCTAGGAGTATGTAAGGAAGAGTAATCCTCTCAAAAGTCTTATTTCACCCTGTCTTGAATCTCTGCAGTTGTGCCTCAACAATAACCTCCCACAAGTGAAAGTGAAGCCATCTCATCTAAAGCAAAATAAAATAAGAAAACTATGTCAGTCTCTCCTATCTACCAACTTCATAGTCTGATATTCACAATGAGATCATAACAGTTTGGATCTTTTCCGTCATTTTGCCCAGCACACACTCGAAATAGCAGTGGAATTTAAACTACAATCTGTAATATTTTTATTGAAAACTGTATATGAAGAAGGATATCTTGCTGAAATAAGCACCTTAGCCATTTCTGTATTTCCAGGGTTTTCATTTTTGATGACACACACCGTATATGAACCTTCATGACATACTAGCTAGGTAGTGGAAAACAAGCAATGTCCCAAGCAGCCAAAGGTGAATTCCAACACTGCTGATATTTGTAATTGGAGTGAAGAAAGCAAATGAAGAAAACTTTTCATCTCTAACCTTCCTGACACATCAGCTGAGCCTTGGATAACCTTCACAAATGTTTTGCACAAGCTTGTCTCAATCTATAGACTGCCTTATAATATCATCAACAATATTCATGGACATCTTTCACTTTATTTTGTAATCAAAGGCTAATTTCAAGTTTCAACTAGATTTTCTGGAAACCGATGCTAATGCCTTCTCTGATGGAGGAACACTTATCTCTGTTGAGAGGAGTATCGCTTTCCAGTTTATGTACCAGCATTAAAAGCTGTGACTAGGTCTCCTCCTCAGATGCGTCCAGTATAATGTTCATGTGGAGATATTCTAAATATGTGGGAAAATGGAAATTTTATTGTACTTCTAAAAACCTAACACCACATACATTCACTACTTGGAGTTAAGACAACTTGATTAGTGAGCAAAACATGTTCTTCATTTATCTTTTGTTTTCTGCTTGGTTTTAGTGTTTACTTTATAAATAGGCAGCATCTCTCAACATATGTTTGCTCTGCTTCATGTTTTGAACAGAGCATACAGGAGTAAGGGAAGAAGATATAATCTGAATAAGATGTCTGTATTCTCTGGGAATTGTTTTCTGTTTATTTTACATTCCCTAAGACACCTTTTAGGGTCCTGAACTAATACCTTTCCAACTTCAATACTTCAGCTCATTGAACCCACTTTCCACTGTCAAACCATCAGCAAGAAACGAGAAATTCTGAGGGTCAGTGAACACAGCAAATTTTCCCATTACTGCAAGTGAGACTATTGAGTTTTGGATTATTTGTATCTGTGATGCAGCATGGTAGTACACTAAGATGCTCTAGGAACAACACTTCCAAAGTGCAGTTTGCCTGGATTGGCATTGTCATATGGATTCCTATTGTAAAAAAGTCATAGCTTAAAATTTGTGAGAGCAGATTTTTCCTTTCAGCTGATGCCGTTTTTCTTCCTGATATATATCGGCTTTTTGGCTTTGTTAAAAAAACTCCCAACCCATAGATACCACAAAAACAAAACTCAAAGGTCAAGTAAGCATAGGCTTCCAAGCTGACTTCTCCATCAGTCTGTAGCTGTATACATATGTCCAAGCCTTGCAAAGTCAGGGTAGGCAAAACGAGACCTATTCTACTGTTCAGCTAGCAATGCTTCTGTTTTGGCAAACCTTTCAAGATCTGGCTTTGCTCTGCACTGAAACAAAAATCCCCCTGCCTACTAAAACCAAAGAAACCAATACATCTTTGTCAAAAGTCAAATGTGTTGAGACTACCTGTTTGGGTTGAGAACAGTTTATTATACTTACAGCATTTACAAGTTCCTCACTCTATCTGCAGAATGTTTCCTAAAAATACGTGCAAAGTTTTGGCTGTACATATAAAACTGCTAAAAATCAGAACAATTGTAGGCACTCGGTAGAGTGCAAGGAGTCTAGAAAGCTGGTATATAAATCCCTTGGTCAACAGAGGACACATAGCATTGTTCCAAGGTCCTTGAACCTTCTCTTGGTGGTAGTGTTTGTTATTTAGTCTGTGATATGGCCAACCATAAACTTAAATCCTGTAGGCTTTCCAAATTGTATGTCTAATGTATCAAAAATGTATTAACATGTACATTTTTGAGCATAAAATATTGATTACCTTTTAAGGCCAAGTGATGGAAATACAGAGACTAAAATATCAAAACAGCACACTAAGTATCTCCATAGTAATTGTTTACAACAAGATACTACAACAGCTTGGAAACAGCAGTCAACAGATCTCTTCCTATCCATCACCTGTCTCAGAAATCCTAACTGAATAGCTATATTTATATCAAACACTTATGCAGTGTTCATATTTCTTCCAGAACTAAACATACAGCATAAGTATATGATAACGGGATCTGTGTAATCATTTCTGACGCTATATGAGTTTGGTGTGTTCTCCTTTTCTGTTTAAAACTACTGCAGAAAAACCTGAGCTGACATCAGCATTGCACCCAGTGGAGCGTGGCCCTACTGCACCACTTCCAGACCCAGCATGCGGGGAGGACTTCAGTGCAACACTCACCTCCTTCTCATGTCTTTGTATTGATGGGGAGATCTGGTTATTACTGCTTTTCTTTCCTTGGCTCGTTAAATGGCTCCGTTTATTTTGCTCTTTGCATATCTGCTCACCAGAAAAATGCACCTGAGGCATAATACTGGTCTATTAAAAAAGACAGTAATAAAGGAGACCCCAGAGTGTTATGGAGAAGGCTTACCTTGAGCTATGGGAACTGTCAACATGTCTAAGACATAGAGCTAAGCTTTTATTTTGATTCTCCCTTAAATTTTATGCTGAATTTTTTGCTTCTGTCCTCACGGTCTCCTTAAGAATTTCCATCAAATTAGTGAATTCTACCTGATTTCTTTATAAAACCAGGAAATCCACACAATGGCAATTTGATTCAGTTTAAGTAGAAACTTGATTGATATTAATACTGTAACAATACTCTGATGAAATTTACCCAATTCAGATTTTAACAGAAAAACATATGCTATGAGTAACAAATAATTCTCATCATCCTCAGAAGGTTTGCCCCCCAAACACAAGTAAAGAAAACAAATGGCTCCAGTAATTAAATTCTACATAAGCATTGTTTATTGGTGGTAATTAATAAAATAATGGCAATATGTAGCTCTTGAGGGCTGACACAACAGTTAGCTACTGGCATCGTTCTGCTGAAGTTGGTTAAGTTACAGCCGGAGACTACAGTCCAAACGATGCCATTAAATTAGCTGCCATTAAAAAGTAACAGCTAGTAACTTTTACTATTTCAGACTTCATTATCTCTTTTTAATTCCGATGGTTTCCTCATGTAGCCCTGAGGGCTTAAAATGTTGCATGCATTGTCATAGGCACCCTATTTCATAGTACAAGTAGTTCAATGAAGACTGACACTTTAAGCTGGTCTTTCGAGAGAGAGACCTTACTTTAGGACTATCCTCCCCAACAAGTTATATATTCTTTAATGAACAAAGAGTAGCAAAATTAGTGAGAACTTTCTGAAAGATGGAACCTGCATGGTTCCCCCTTCCTGTACCTACTCTTGGGAAAAAAAGGTGCATGGCCAAGCCTTTGAACCTGCATCTCCTGCAGCTCAGTTGGCTCTGACTGCCACAGTAACCTCATCATGCCATGTTTTTCCTCGATGCATCTGACCCCATTTGGAAACAGCTTGGATCTCATTGTGCCTCCTCTTCTGACTGAAAGGTTGTACCAGAAAGTTACTCTTACAACGCTTAGATGCCTTTTAATTTCCAGCCTGATTTCATTGCTGACAAGTTCACACATGTCTTTATGCACCCGTATAACACTCTGGCTTAACAATATCTACTCTCTGGGGCGTTTAGACTAAGCAGCCATACCCTCTCCCCACTGTATGTATCCAACCTTTGTTTCTTTATCCAACCACAATTTGCTCTCTTAATTTCCTCTTACAGAGTCATCATCCAGAGCCCACAGACCCCAAGCAGCCCTCCTCTGCACTTGTTTTGGTGGGAATTCATCCTTCTTGAAGGTGTGACCAGAACTGCAAAGCTCAGGTAGGGAAGGTGCAGAACTTCAAGAAAGATGGGGTGCATTTATTTGTCGTTTAATTTGCTTGACCGGCACTTATTCAGCAAGTAGCCAAAGGTCCGCATGACCTTGGATGGTCAGGAGGCCTTGTTACATCACGTGGATGGACACTCAGCAACAGTTTCATCAGAATACCAGCTGTAGCGCCTGAGAACAGTCCGTCACCATTTCACCTGTACAACTTAGTCCCCCACCCTCAAGGCCATAAAGGAAGTGTTACAATACTGCCTTTCATTTTAACACTAGATACATGCTTTTGGAGGGTAGGTTATTCTCCCAGCACAACTCTGCTTTCTCTTGGCCTCCTACCGAAATGTTGATTTGGCCATATGAGCACTTCTGGGGAAGAAGGTTGTGATCATTTGGAAAGCTCAGGTGATGGGGGACTTAAACAACAACCTTCTCTATTGATCTTTCATATTTCTAAAATGAATTAAAGGTGATCTTTTCACTGCCTGCCTTAATTAGACTAATAAAATATTTCTGGGGGAAGCACTGCATAAAAAGAGAAGTGATTATTAAAAGTCTGTTCCTCCAACATATCCTGGCTATAAGCAGGACCTGTTATTATACTAATGTATGTTTCATAATTACTCAAATACTTTTCATATTATAAAAGTGACAGCACTGAAAACCAACACCGTACAGAATGAAGCACCTAATATTTGCTTTGCATGGGTTTAGCCTCACAACACTGGATTCATCATATGTTAATAACAGTAAATTATGGAAACACAAAGACTGGAAATAGCTGAAAATAACTCAGAAACTACTAAACAGAGGATGTATCACTTCGTTACAGCAATCTGGAGCTGATTTCCGTGAAGTGAGAACAGTGTGTGCCATGTACAGTCGTCAGTCAGTGTTGGTGCTGGCCCTGTGAACAGCCTGCAGGCAGAAGGTGAGTTACTGTCAGTCAGCACTCGGGTACCACTGCCGCAGTCTGCACACCCAGAAGTCGGCTGAGCAATTTGGGAGGAGACACATTTTCAACCTCGTCGTATCTATTGGCAGGAGTGTCCAAATAAACCCCAGTCATGAGCAGGCTATTTTCTTCCTATACATACAGGCAAGGAGTAATTAGGTCCAGTTTACAGATCAGGAATTGAACACAAGTAGTTTAAATAATTTACAAAGATTAGGCTGACAGACGGGGGGGGATGCAAAAACCAATCCCCTGTTCCTGAAGCCTGCTGCTCTCTGCTGCTGCTGTGTAAGGGGGTCCCATGAGGGATCCCCCTCACCCCCAGCTCCAGGGCAAGGGGTCCACGAGCAATGATGAAGTGGGGAGTGCTTGGAGCCCCAGCCCAGGGCAGCACGCTGGCCTGCTCTATGAAGATGGGCAGAGAGTAGGAGAACAAATGTCATAAATTGGTCCTTCAACTGCTGTAGACATGTGGACATGAGCACATCTTGATTTTCACATCTTGAGCTTGGTCTTCAGGGATATTCCTGCAGCTGCCTTGGCCCAGCATGTTTGTGTGTGTTAACGCAGTGCAGTAGGAGCTCCCCAGACAACTGCCTTACTTTTCATTAAGTATTTCCCAGTAGCTGCTTTTCTCTGAGCTGTCAGTTGCCAGTGACATGCAGCATGACATCACACAGGTGCAGTCATAGCCAGAGGATTATTTATTCCTCCTCACTCTGCTTCACGTAGGAGACACATTATGACAATAGCAGCGATTGCATCTGTGTGATTTACTCCTTGTGCATATGCTGTGTTTACAAGAACAGATTTCATTCTTCCATATGTGATTTATGTTTAACTGTAAAAGAATTCCACGGGAGATCTATCAAAAGTAATAGGAGACATAATATTTTCTAAGAAGATAACATTTTCTATTTGCACCAGCGAATGGATCTTTAACAGGTTAGCTCAAAGCGCTGTCACACACACAGCTGTACTCAGCGGAGCACAAAGAATTACTCAGGCGATGAGGAAGGTTCCACGCCCGAGTGTGCACACTGACTCCAGGTGCCCACGCTTTCCCTGCTCTCTGAATCCTCTAACTCTGTTAATTTATAATTATTTATTGAACTTCATGCCTCAGGACTGCTTTTGGAGGCAAATCACTTGACGAGAAATTTTGCTGGATTTCGTGGAGGGGCATGGAAAACCCTTCCCCTCTGTCTGAGCCATTCAGGCAGAAATAAAGATGTAGGGCTTGAACCCCAATTACATTTGAATATTTACATATCTTTGGACTCAATCTCCTTTAGATTTCCTCGTGGAGCAATTTACATGTTAATGAACGCCAGAAATAATTCCTGAATCAAAACACGTTTCCTGTCAAGAAAACATATGGATCTTGAACAGAGCTGTGTGGCAGCTTCTGATTCAAACACTTTAAAGTTGAAAGGGATCAACATTATTTGTCGCTTTTAGCTTTTATTCATTTTCTTGGGGTCTATTTTGAACAAACTCATTCCATAAAGTCATAGGGTTAAAAAAGAAAAACAGCATTTCACAGAATCATAGAATGGTTTGAGTTGGAAGGGACCTTAAAGACCATCTAGTTCCACTCCCCTGCCATGGGCAGGGACACCTACCACTAGACCAGGTTGATCACAGCTTCATCCAAACTAGACTTGAATACATCCAGAGATGGAGCATCCAGAGATTCTCTGAGCGACCTGTTCCAGTGCCTCACCACCCTCTCCATGAAGAATTTCTTCCTGATATCTAATCTAAATCTCCCCTCTT
>NW_010225109.1:17773-53608 GCF_000690775.1 Eurypyga helias
CGGTTGATATCCTTCTGATATTGAGGGCTCCCCAGCTGGATGCAGCACTCCAGGTGGGGTCTCACCAGAGCAGAGCAGAGGGGGAGAATCCCCCTCCTCGACCTGCTGGCCAGACTTCTCATGATACAGCTCAGGATATGGTTGGCCTTCCGGGCTGCCAACACCACAGCCAGCTCATGTCCAGCTTTTTGTCCACTAGTACACCCAAGTCCTTCTCCTCAGGGCTGCTTTCTATCCACTCTCAACCCAGCCTGTCCTTGTGCTGGGATTGCCCTGACCCAGGTGCAGGACCTTGCACTTGGCCTTGTTGAACTCCATGAGATTGGCAGTGGCCCACCTCTCCAGCCTGTCCAGGTTCCTCTGGATGGCATCCCTTCCCTCCAGCGTGTCGACTACACCACACAGCTCAGTGTCGTCGGCAAACTTGCTGAGGGTGCACTCAATCCCACTGTCCCTGTCACTGATAAATATGTTGAACAGCACCGGTCCTAATACTGACCCATGAGGAACACTGCTCATCACCGATCTCCACTCAGACATCGAGCCATTGACTACCACTCTCTGAGTGCTGCCATCCAGCTAATTCCTTATCCACTGAGTGGTCCATCCGTTAAATCCATGTCTCTCCAATTTGGAGACAAGGATGTTGTGCAGGACAGCATCAAATGCTTTGCACAAGTCCAGGTAGATGAGATCAGTTGCTCTTCCCTTATCTACCAACAACATAACCCTGTTGTAGAAAGCCAACAAATTTTTCAGGTACAATTTGCCCTTAAGCGAAGCTGTATTGGCTGTCACCATTCACTTCCATATTTTCCATATGCCTTAGCACAGTATCAGAACTTTAGCTTCCCTACCCTGATCCCTGTCTGCTCTGTAATTTCTGATAATAACAGTAAATACTTGGCATAGTTTGAAATCAATGGGGCTTTGGAAACTGTGGCTCATTAGACCGAGGCCCTTATGCAGCACAGTACAGGTGCTGTATTCACCTGTCTTGTCATATGCAGTGGTCAGACACCCTTGTGAAATGATGTTTTCTTTCACTGAGACTTGATATTTTATGGAAAATACAAAGCAACAAGGACCACCAATGTATGCAGGAAACAGATTTTGAAAAACACAATCCATGTTTCATCATGTCAAGGCTTTTTGTAGTTTGTGTTGTGTTGTATTTTATTTACCATGGGAAAAAAATGCACATGTAAATTGAAATAAACGGCACTTAAAAATTCAGCTGTCTTAGCTACTAAAATCTTCAGGACAGGCAGGAGGAACCATGAACTCTCTGAGCACTGGAACAGTGTTTCTCTCTGCCCAGCAAGAAGCGGGTAATTTGTTGGTGGGAGAGTAAGGGGACATGACCTTCCTCACCTTCAGCCCCTCAGCTCTGCTCTCTCTAGGTCCACCCATGAAGTTTAAATTCAGCAGATGCAAACAGGCATCCTGAAAGCAGAGAGTTTGATTTTGAATGTGAGTGTGGAAGGGCGAGGGAGACCATTTCCCAACATGGTGAGCTGCTGGGAGTCATTAGACTTGGTCCTGTCAACACAAATTAGTTACAGAATATGTAGAGCTAAGACCTTTCTTACAAGGGTAGTTAGTGTCTTGCTGTATGCAATGTTACGCTCCATTATTTAGCTCTGCAGAAGGGATAGAAATGTGTGAAACTAAATGAAGAGTAGCAGTAAGGATGGAGAGAAGCCTGTGTGTGCTGCTGTAGCACAGATGAGCGTGTTTGGGCTTTACTGTATTCCCAGGAAAAGCCTCTCCAGGCAGATCTGGGTCTGGGTTTTGTCACTGTCTCTGATTGCTGCTGAATATTCAGCTAAATCTCCAGGTGAGCATCCCCATGATTTTTGACTTAAACTTTCACAGAGAAGGATGACTGTTTACGATGACAATTTGTCTGTTCGGTGACAAGCATTAGAGGTTTGGAGATTTTTTTGCATGCCAGTATTTCAATTGCGTTAGACTTAGCTTGCGAGCAGCATTACAGAGCAGATGCAGCCAAATGTCTCTGTGTGAGCACAACTTCCACACAGCCCCAGGACTGTATTACAGCTCCTCTTCTGTCTCACACAGAAAAAACTGCATGCCTTACGTGTGCCAGGTTTGGTTTCCACCGTGGCCCCAGCAGTGCCTTTCCCAGCAGCTGAGCTGGTTCCTGGTGTGTCTCTAGGTAAAGGTTTGACAAATCAGGACTTGATGATGGCAAAAACATACTCCTAAATGTGGGGCCAGCTGGTGCCAGCAGACATCTTCCTTATGTCTCCTGAGATGCCAGCATCACTGGCCAAAGCTCAGCCACACTCCCAATGTCTTCCTGCTCTTTTTTCCTTAACTCTTCTCATCAGCAAACCTTGAAGAAGGTACTCAATAGCAAAATGAGTTTTCTTCTGGGCACATTTTGGCTAGCAAATCAACCGCTCCTCACTTTTACCCACCTCAGTCCAGAAATGTCCACCCACACTGCAGGAATTAATTTCTTGTCTGACCCCCACCCTCCCCCAACCCATCCTCTGACAAGCACTCAAGATCTCTGTGCTTTTCTTAACGTTATGGCTGTTGACTTGTAAGCAGACAGATTAAAATCAGACTCCAGTGGGTAAAACTTCAAGTCCCTGCCTCATGGAGAGGAGAGCTGGTCCTGGGGTAATTTCCACGCTTAGTGTGTGGGAACTGTGTCTTGTTGACCAAGTTCAAGCAAGGCACTGACAAGCCTAATTCAATGGTGTGGGCTCTGCTAACACTCAAGACCACAAAAATAGAAATATTAAATTTCTCTGCTCCAATTCCTGTTGATGAGCTGCGTATCTCTAGCAAAGATGGTGCTGTTTTGAGTTATCCACATAATGATATCACAAATAATTGCTTCATTTTTCTGTATTCTCTTTCTTGGCATTGGCAAGAAATTATTAGAATAAGCTTTAAATAAAATGATCTAAAATAACTGAAAAGGCTAAAAAAAATAAAACTCCGCAGCATCCTTTTCTTGATCATGCTTGATTTTTTTAACATACTGGTTTTTGGTCTGAAATCTGGATTACATTCACTGGAAAATAATTATTATTCTTCTGTTTTCTTCTTATTTATTTCTGCAAACTAATCTATAAGTGAAAAAAGATTGTCACGAAAAGAATAATTTCTAAAAGACTAATGTAAGATCACCTCTGATGTAGGATATCCAGCATTAAGGATAGGTGAAGAGCACTCCTGCCTAAGACAGTACGCAGATTTATCATGGGGTGTGAGGAGGAAAAGAAAAGATGTTTACTCAGGCTTTCCTTACATGGACGTGAACACAGAAAGGGCAAGCGCATGCAGGAAAATATAAGCTTATCCAGGGCATAATTTATCTTAGTCATGTATCCATGGAATTGGCCTTTATTTGAAAAGCAGCCTAATTACTGAAATTACTGCTGCTGAGGTCCTGCAGCGCAGCAAAGGAATCTATATATTCTCTGCCATTAGAAAGTTTCACACATTCTCATATAAGTTTCAAATAGCAATATTGATCAGGCAATTACCAGATTAAAAACAGCAGCAAAGTCTATGGAAGAAAACAGTTTTCTCTCTGCCCAAAAGCATCTAAAACACATTTGTGTGCATGTGTGTGTTTTAATGTAGTTGAAAATTAAACAGAATCACATTTTGTGTTCCAGCAGTTGGGTCTTTTTTTCAAATGGGGGAAGAAAAATCCTTGCAAAGAGAAAAGCTGCCCTGATGCTGTTCAAAAGGCTTGAGGCAGTTTCTACCCCATTTATTCGTTTGGATTTTTCTCAGCCCCATCTGTTTATTTTCTATCGAGCAATCATAGTGGAGCAGATAGCCAGGCTATAAAGATCTGAGAGCAGGTGGGATTGGGAGATAATTTGTGAGGCACAATGCTATGTTCTCTGAATATAGCACTGCTGATTTGATGACTTGACTGGTAACCTAATTTGTCCGATTTATTTATTTATTTTAAAACAGGTATGCTTTGTATGTCAGGGAAACATGTATTTGTGGTTAAATACCGAAGGGAGATCACACAGATACTATGCTGAGGAAAATAGTTTTCTGCAGACTTACCTATTTTTCAAAGCACCACACCTCATACTTCTGCACAGAAGCCAAAAGCAACCTTACGACTCTTCTCCCTCCCAGCAATCATGTATTAATCATGTATTAGGGTATGTCACGTTATTCAATGAGATAGCAGTGCACGGGAGGGATGTCACTTGCCCATGTTGTGGGATCTGTCAGGAGCAACTCATAATACCCCTTCTCTAAGGGCAGAAGTAGGTACACATGTAGAGCTATATAGGTCTGCATATAAACACACACACACACATATATATGTATTTATAACAGATTTAGATAAAATTTGATGCTTAAGGGTTTTTCAGTGGCACAGTACCTGAAGTGAGGGACTTCTGCTATGAAAGCTGAGCAGGTTTCCTTGCTTCCCTGACCTGGAACCATAATCTCTCCCCTCCACACCTGTGGGTATGACCATACCAAGGAGTGGGCATGGGCCCCAGACTAACTGAGAATTGAGAAGCACACACAGTATGGCCAGTACTACCAGCACAAAGCGCAGAGACTGCACAATGCACAACTGTGTTGTTGCATCTACCAGGGCCAAGAGATTGATATTTCTTTTTGAGCACAAACAAATCAACAGACTGTCCTGCTGACTCAGCAATGTACCTGGGGTTGGTTATTTACTGCATCTTACACATAACTGGATCCTATGAGGATTGGTCAGATGTGGTTTGGCTTCTTCTCTGCTGCTTTAGCCCTGTGTGGACAACAGTGGGTCTCTGCAAGGCACACTCTTGTTTGGGAAGTCATGGGCTGTAGAGAGCACTGCCACCAACCCCAGAGCGATCAAGTCCTCCATGGTGAAAGAATGAGCATGCAGTGGCTATTGGCAATGCACACCACGTTTGGGGGAGGATGTCCTCTTACCTTTGCTCAAACTTCTTGCCATCCATTGGGGAAGGAAATACAATGACAGAATCATGACAAGCACAGGACACTGTGATGTTCCCATGGTACTTATCTTAGCCAGATTCTGGTTCGTATCTGTCCCTTTGCTGAATAATTGAGTTTTCAGTCCTATTAAGTTCTATTTTTTTTTTTTAACAGTTCCTTTCCTACAATTTTAAAGTGAAAAGCACTAAGCACTCCTCATCTTATCTTCAGATTCTAATAAAATTGGCACCTTAATTACATTAACCTGATCAATGTACTAATGTAGTAACCTTGGTGCTTTTGGCTTTACTACAGCTCTCCGGCTGATGGTGTGGTATGAAAATTTAATGCTCCTGTTTCTTCTATCTTAATTATGCCTAATGAGCTACTTGATTTAATAAACAAGAAAATTCCAATATCCTGTCTATATTTTTCCCAGCAAGACAATATAATGTTAGATGGCATCAAGTGCACCCTCAGCAAGTTTGCTGATGACACCAAGCTGTGTGGTGCAGTTGACACGCTGGAGGGAAGGGATGCCCTCCAGAGGGACCTTGACAGGCTGGAGAGGTGGGCCACTGCCAACCTCATGGAGTTTAACAAGGCCAAGTACAAAGTCCTGCACCTGGGTCAGGGCAATCCCAGCACAAGTACAGGCTGGGTGGAGAGTGGATAGAAAGCAGCCCTGAGGAGAAGGGCTTGGGCGTACTAGTGGACAAAAAGCTGGACATGAGCTGGCTGGGTGAGTTGGCAGCCCAGAAAGCCAACCGTATCCTGGGCTGTATCAGAAGTGTGGCCAGCAGGTTGAGGGAGGGGATTCTCCCCCTCTGCTCTGCTCTTGTGAGACCCCACCTAGAGTACTGTGTCCAGCTCTGGAGCCTGCAACATACGCAGGATATAGGCCAGCTGGACCGAGGACAGAGGAGGCACCAAAGATGATCAGAGGGCTGGAGCACCTCTGCTATGATGAAAGGCTGAGAGAGTTGCGTCTTTTCAGTCGGGAGAAGAGAAGGCTCTGGGAGACCTTATTGCAGCCTTCCAGTACCTTTTTTCCTCAAAAATTGAACAAGTTTAAGAATAATAAGTAATATGATCTGTAAGGCTGCCTATGTGATATAAGCCGGTTCCCTTCATGGGTACTGATGGAGAGGTTTAGTTTATTCATTTATTTATTAACAAATGTTTCTCCCTTAGGCAAAGCTGGTCCCAATTAAGAGCCATATTTTAAAATTATAAAAGTTAGTATTCTAATAAAGACACTAATTGGTAAGTATGTTCTTTAAAGATAGTCATAAATTAGAATACCTCATGGCAAGTGATGCCACTTCTATTAATATCTCTACAATGCAAGACACAGTTTCCCTGTTAACCAGGTTTGTATTTTACAACATTGAGAATGCCAAATGCAAATACGCTCCAGGACATCAGTAGAGAAGCCATAGTTATGAACTTACCAATGGGTCATTAGAGGCAGTACCTAATTATTACTCTTTCTAAATCCTCAATTAAAAGCCAATGCAGAAACAAAATAAACTCTCATAACGCAAAAAGTTATTGAGGGATCAAGCACAAGCCAAAAACTGCCAGAGCAGGAACTGGCAGAAAGGCTTTATACAAAATGAATTTTAAAGATGACTAAAGAAGAGTAAGGATGAGATAAAAGTGAGAAATCGGGGAGAAAAGTTTTTCGAGCAAGAGAGGTAGAATAGAAGAAATAAGCTCCAGTCACATTCCTTCAGGAAGACAGACCCAGCAGGGTTTTTATATGCAGATCTTGAAAAGCTCCTTATAATTTTACGCAATGAGAAGCCCACGAAACAGAAAATGATGAAAAGAAAAAGCTGATCATTGAAATTATTTCAATGGCTGAGAATCTTCCCGCAGTCTTAGGGCTTAGTCTGGAAGGTACGCTGCCCTCCACGTCGGAGCCAGCAGCACAGCTCAGATTTCCCACAGCCCCCCAACACCTCTGTAAGTAAAGGTAAGTAAAATAGGAGTTGTTTCTAGTTCCGATCTTTGCTGGTGATGTTGGAAAAGAAAACAGATTTGCTTCCCTGTAATAAAAAAATATGGCCTGTCAAGTCAGGTGTGCTAGTGAGTGTGCTTGCACCCAGTGCTTAAAGGGAATAACCTGACTGATGCAACCTGGCATCTCGAGCAAATCAGATAGCTGTGGGGTGTGTAGCTGCCTTTAAAAATGTTTGGGACAGTAAGAAGTGGTCCATCAATAGACACTTGTTTAATACATCAAAGTGGTGAAATCTCTTTCTCTGGGATTCAGAACCTTATAATGCAGTAAAAAATTAGCTTTTGTATACTGGAGGTCTTTGTAAATGGAAACCCAAGTCCATGTTTATCTACTCAGCTGTAACATTTTCTGCTCTCCTATCTCATTTCCATGCTAAGTATGCTTCTATATTAAGAGATGTATTACTTAGCTTTGTTTAATAATTTCCATTTATAAATCTCAAAGCTCTTCACGAGGCATGGTAAACATCAAATTCCTTTGAATGTGTGGTCATATGCTATTTAAAAAATAACCCCAGAACGTAAAGTGTCTGCATTTCCACCACATATATACTCTGCCCTGGGCTCACAGCCCATCCATCAGCCAGCCCAGGCCTTCCTTGGCAGTGTGTCTCATGGGACCCTAACCTTTGTTAGCAATTTGGGGTGTTGTGCCACAGACCTGCAGGTTTTCCCTCAGCTGTTGCTGCTCTGCAGTGACCAACAGTGTCACAGCTTTGGCTGCTGGGAGATGATACAGGACCTCTCTGGAGAAAATGAATCAATGCAGTGAACTGCAGTCAGCAAATGAAAAGTCAGTCCTTTCTTTTCATATTTCATTTTCTGGGATGGGGGAAATCCCGTTTCTTATACCCAAGCCTATAAAGTACCATACAGAAAAGAGAGAGATAAGCATGGAGAATTATATAAGCTACAGGGGGCTGTGGAACAGGGAAGAAATCTGGGATTTTCATTCATCCCTTTATACAATTTACACATCTCCATTTACACTTTGCAAGAGAAACTATTTGTCCAGAACGGAATAAGACCATGTATGGAGGAGTACAGATGAGTATTAGAAGGTCACATAATTAAAGGGAATCAGGTAACTGCAGAGGGCAGTTCTCAAACAAGCCATGAGTGGGCAGAGTTTTACTATGACGGTTTGGCACTTGTTTTTATTCCCTTCTCTTGTGGAGTAACTCTTCGTTTTTATGAGATTGAAATCAGACTTGAACACTCAGTACACAGAAGTGCATCAGAGCTTTTGGAAGCTGCTTGAATGACTTAAGGCAACAAAATGAATTTGGTTTGGCTGTTCTCAATTTCTAGGTGACTTATGGTTGTGAACATGATCAGGGCTTAATAGGAAGTGAGGTTCCAGGGTACTACCTGCTGCATGTTAAAGTTTTCAGTAGTTTTTAACTGGAAAAGAAGAAAAAGAGGCAAAATGAATGCACCAGGTAATAGCTTGTTAAAGAAGGATATGCAGGATTACATCAGGTAAATAATATCAATAAAAACTGTGCCTATGATAGAAAGGCTGTATACTTGGAATGCAACTCTATCACTCCACCTTACACCCACATATTTGTGCAGTCTACATAATCAAAATAACACTATTACCCTTGCTTCCAGGGAAGAGTGACAAGCCAACATCTCATCACTGAAACATTTTCTCTTTGTTTCACTTCTGGCCGTCCTATTCTGGTATCCAGAGATGCTGACAATCTCCCACTGCTGATAATCTCTCCACGCTGGGAGATTTACTCCGATACAGCTTGGGCCTTTTATTCTGAATAATTAATTTAAGAAAAGAAAAGTTGGTAAACTAACTAAACATCAAATAGATAACCTTGTTCACTTTTTGACCTGATGACTTAATCACTGCTTGGTGGCATTTCCATGGAAAAATCTCAAAACTGTTGTTGCTTGGACAGTTCCCTTTTTTTATCCTCCAAAAACTCAGAAACACTTTAGACAAATATATTTATAAAGCATAATATGAAAAAGGCTAGATAAATCTTATATTTAATGGCAGATTTCATGGCTGTTGAGTCATGAAAGCTAGAGCCAAGTTACAAGGCAGACCAGTGATCTTTACTGAGTAGTGGAGCAGTTAGTTTTATGTTATCACTGTCAATGAGATTTTGCAGGATAGTGTTACACTTTGGTACAGATGAATGACCTGCAGTGTTACAGGATTTGTGATGGTCTGGCTTTAATTAACCTCACTTTCGAATGAAGCTGAACAAGAAAGAATACAGTCCTTTTTATAAAGGAATATTTTTACAGTCATTAAATACACGTTAATACTCTTCATAATATATAATTTTGTGGGTGACATGGGCACTATTTCTACAGCTGTTCTTTAGAGAAAGAATAAGTTTCTCTTCATTAAAGACTAATAAGTAACATTACATTTAAGTGCTTGCATTAGATATGCTTCTTTGAATTTAATGATGGGGCAATGAGGCCTTTAATTAAATAGTCAAAAATTTCTACTGGGAGAAACAAAAACAAATTTATCTACAGGTTTTCTTCTCAATATAGAAATAAACCAGAACCCATCTGGTAGATAATCAATGCTTTTATCCCCAGAACTAAGCCTCACACAATTTTGTCTTTAAAAATTTGTTTCTAGTTTCTGAAATCCATATAATGAGATGAAGAAACTCATCTCACTGGTAGATGTAGAGCTATATTAATAAATTTAGAGCTCTGGTAGATACTAGAGACTACAGGTAGCATAAGACTTGCAAAAAGGGCTAGGAATTGGCCAAGATACCACATTATGGTAAATACAGTCATCTGTGGTGGACTTGTTGTTTGAAATAACAATCAAGTTAAATGAGTTTCATTAATCTTCCTTGGAAAAATTTTCAGGTATAAATAGAATTAGCAAAACATCCTATACTATTGAGCGTGAACAAGAAAAGAAAAAGTAGTAGCAAATAGAAAATCTACTTGTTAAGCAAATTTAGATTTCAAGACCATTTCTCATGTAAGGTGTTATTCTTCAGAAACAGCATCGCAAAAAATGTGCTGAAGAGTAATTCAGGAGCTTTCCATAACTGTCAACTAGTGACAGTTACATTCAATATCTTTAGCAATGTTCTGGGGAAGGGGATTGCGTGCACCCTTAGTAAGTTTGCGGACTACATCAAGTTCGGCGGGAGTGTTGATCTGTCTGAGAGCAGGAAAGCTCTTCAGAGGGATGTGGACAGGCTGGATCCAGGGGCTGAGGCCAGTTCTGTGAGGTTCAACAAGCCCACATGCAGAGTCCTGCACCTGGGCCACAACAACCCCCTGCAACACTACAAGCTTCAGGACAAGGAGCTGGAAAACTGCCTGGTGGAGAAGGACCTGGAGGTGTTGGTCAACAGCCGGGTGAATATGACCTGGAAGTGTGCCCAGGTGGCCAAGAAGGCCAATAGCATCCTGGCCTGTATCAGGAACAGTGTAGCCAGCAGGACCAGGGCAGGGATCATCACCCTGTACTGGGCACTGATGAGGCTGCACCTTGAATATTGGGTTCAGAAAGACACTGAGGTGCTGGAGCATGTCCAGAGAAGGGAATGGAGCTGGGGAAGGGTCTGGAGCACAAGTCCTCTGAGGAGCAGCTGAGGGAGCTGGGGGTGTTCAGCCTGGAGAAGAGAAGGCTCAGGGGAGACCTTATCGCTCTCTACAGCTACCTGAAAGGAGGGTGCAGAGAAGTGGGGGTCAGTCTCTTCTCTCAAATGGCAAGATAAGAGAAAATTGCCTCAAGTTGCACCAGGGAAGATTTAGATTGGGTATTAGGAAACATGTCTTCACTGAAAGGTCTGTCAGGCATCTGAAAGGTCTGACCAGGGTGGTGGTGAAGTCACCATCCTGTCAGGTATTTAAAAGACATGTAGATGTGGTGCACAGGGTCATGGTTTAGTGGTGGACCTGGCAGTGTTAGGGTAATGGTTGGACTTTATTATCTTTCCATCCTAAAAGATTCTATGACTGAATGAAATCTGCAGTGGAAGTTTGTCTCCTGGGCACAAATGATCTGAATCGACCCATTCCTTCATTCTACTGTATTTTTCTGTTAACCAAAATGGAATCCTACTGTTTGCTTATTTTTATTACATTAAAATTTATTTCATGAAAACGCAGGAGATGTTACTTAATTTTCTGTCACTGCTCCCTTTTGCAGTATGGCAAGTCAGTTGCAATACTAATCCTTTTATTAATTGCTGTATTGATTAGCAGAATAACACTAAGTTTTGAGTGGCAGCCAGCACTTTTGTTAGCTGACTTTCCTTGTGCTGTATCCTCTCATCCACAAACATGAGATTTTACGTAAATATGTGCAGTTATGAAACTTCAAGCAAAGAAAAGAGACAGGGCTTCCCTTAAACTGGAGTCCCCTTCCTTAATTCCTCCATATGGATCGAGAGATAATATATTTTACACACTTTCAGATTGCTAAATCAAAACTTGATTTTGCTGACTATTGACCAGGCAAAGTTATTCACAGAAATAGCCTGGCATCTGAAAATCCAGTTATTTCTCTGCACTTGTCCCTGAATAATGCTTAGCCTGCCTCTGAGCTTAAAATTCTTGAAAAATACAAGAGTTCTTATTTTTTCCAGCCTGAGCATTGTTTAATGAGAAAATGAAGATACAAAGCAACAACACCAGCCAGAACCAAAGTATATTATCATGTGGAAAAGCGCTCACAGCTCACAGCTCCATCTGCTCTACCAGTGAATATTAAACATTTTTTTTAAATTCTAGGAAATTAGAAAAAAATATGAACTCAGATGGAGGCTAAGGCACCATTTCATTTTTAACATCATACTTTAAAGGGATTCCTATTACTGTAATACCCAGAAAGCTAAAAATAGTACATGAATAGTAAAGAGACACTGAAAATCAGATCTGATCCAGGAAAGAATTACATACACAGAAATACATTTGCACACAAGCAGTTGCAAGTTGATAGAGTCCACCCTGAAAATGCATGTAACCATACTGAATTTTAACTTCTTGGATGGTGACAATTTTAATGTATCACCTTGCAGTAATAATCTCCAGCACACATATATTTATTAAGCACATGGCTGAGGCCTCTCCTGAGTTAGATTCCAAGTCATTACCTGTACCCCAAAGCTCCAGAACATGATTGGTCCATCTGAAAACTAATTTTCTGCAATAACTAGAAATTCACCAGTATTCTGACAACTGCTAGCTGAAACTGCGACACAAATGCATTATTATCAGCAACTACTGTCATACTATCAAAATATTGTATAGATGTGCAGCATTGGTGTAGCATCATGTATTGTGCAGCTACCAGTCCTAGAGGCATTCAGCCATACAACTTGACAGTTCTGAGAAGAGAATTAGCCACACTTAAAACAAAATTTAAAGCGTCACCTCTTAGAAGAAAATAGAATAACAATACCCAGGGTTTGCGGATATTTGGTATTGGTTCTAAAGGCATGACAAAATGTACAGACTGTAGTAAAAGAAGGAATCACACAATGAAGGACTTTTTAATCATAACACAATACATCGAACGATCAGTACTTTACTGCTTCGCACCCAGGTTATACATAGTTATGATTAACCTATATCTGGAAACCTAATGGCTGCAGCTGCATTTTGGGATTTCTATGCTCTTTAAGGGTTGTGCTTTGAAATGCTGAAAAAACCCAGAAACATAAAGCAAGTAGAGTGGGTGCATTATTTAGAAAGCCTGAGAAAGATCTCCAAGAAGTCTTAATGGGGACTACACTGCAGAAAGTATTGAAAACTAGAAATTTCATTTCTACACATAAACATAACTTATATTCCCAATATAACAGAATAATACATATATTTCCATGCTGAACATTGCTCTCCACGAAAGCTGAGTGTGTCTTATGCTAAACACATATTTGCAGCGCTGCAGGTGTAGACAAGACACAGAACTGCTTTTCTTATTTTAGGAATTTGTCTAATTTACGGTACTCATCTTCTTACAGCTTGGGCTATTGCATAATTGCTACAGTGAACATTTCTTTCTTTAACACTTCTTGGTGCTAAAAGCTGCTATTGGACCTGAAATCAGTGTTGAAAATAACGTGAATTGAGAACTACTGAACAAATTGTCAAGAGCTGAAAAGCACAGTTAGGTTTTGGGGGCATGCAGAACTCTTCTGAATAAGAAAATCAGGTCAGTTCATGTAAGACGTTGTTGTATCTGTTGACTTTACTAAACCACTGATACTGTCTCACTGAGATTCTTTGCTAAAGAAAAATCTAGTGCTTATCCAATCCAAAGCCAACAGCCTCTGCTCTAGCTTCTGTCTTTAAACGTTTCAGGTCATTCTCCTGCTTACTGCTCTTGCCAACTCATTTTGTGATTAGAAGATACTGTTATGTTTACACTCTGTCGTTATCTTTTATTAGCAAACGCTGTCCAACGGGACATTCCCTGCTAAGGTAATGCTGTGCTCGCGGTTCATCTTGGCTATAGAAACATCCAGGACCTCTGCTTAAATCAACGCTAACAGAAAATCTATTGTGCTTTTCACTGTATGTTTGATCCAGTTCTTAGCTTTAGAGACGTTAGCAGCATTAGTGAGAATAAATAAGACCAGAGTGTACATGCAAAGAAAATGATGTTTGAGCCACATAAACCATAAAACACATTGTGTATGAAAAGAGATTAAAGACATGGTATAGCAAAATATTCAAGCAATAGTAATAAAAGAAATGAACTCCCTATAACTCTGTCCACCTTCCCAATCAGGATTTCTGTATTGGCATCTAATTATCTAGCACTTCATTCAGGTCTCCCACTTTCCATCATGAGGGAGTCAATTGAGGGGCTACCATTAAATGCAAAGTATAGATCTCATTAACTTGCTGGTGCAGACGCACATCTATCTCTTCATTCTCTGTTGATTGCTGTATCTCTTTCTTTCTGGCCTTGTTTGCCTGGTTTATTTAAAATGTAAAGAGCAGCTGTGCTGTCATCCTGTGTCTTTGTAGGGTATCTAAATCAATGGTGCCTGCTGGGTTACTGCCTCTGTCACTGCAATACAAATAATAATGGTACTGATCATATCTTCTCAGTTCTGCCTCATATACAAGAGGACACTTAGAAGCCAGTTGCATAATAGCAATAAACATGAGGTATCATATAATAGATCTTCAAAGATACATCAATAATATATTTCAAATCACTGCTGCTTGTGCAGTGTTACTGCAAGGGAAACTGCTGGGGAAGAGGAATGCTCTGAAAATATACATCATCTTTTACCGTCTGTGTAAATGTTTTGAAGATAGGCTGTAAAACTGCATTAAGTTTACAATAAATTTCAAGGCTGCTAACCTATTACAAAGTGGCAAATGCCAGTGTTCATCCACTGAGGCACCAGGCTGCCGTTTTTTGCAAAGCTTTTATGCTCACTTCTCCAAACAGCAACACTGCATTCCACTTTATTTCACTTTATTTTGTGATTTCCAGTTGCTGTCCAGTGGCAGGTTGGTTTGGGAGGAGAAGTAGGAAAGTCAGAACAAAACTGCAGGAGAATCTTCAGTGACCGACTGCAGTAAGTGAAGAAATACATAATGTTGATTCTAAGCTGTATTAAAGAAAATGACTGTGCACAAAAATATTTTAAAATATATTTTCCTAGACTGTGTGACTATCTCCCCATGGATATTGGGAGATGCTATATATGATACAGCAGATAATTTGCTTTGCCTGAGTTATTTAGAAGCGGGAGAAGTACAGATATCTACGTCATCAAGAAGTTAAGTCCTCTCTTACTGCTGATCTTTTAGCAATATTAGCCAAGTTTTGCAAGGCTTTGCCATGCTATGCTGTAAGAAGCCAAGAAATACCAAGAAGATCATCTAGGTAATGCTACAACAGGCTTTTTTCCCTGTGGAGCACAATGTTTGTAGGATAAGCTACAGACTAGATTTATGCTCACCATCTACTGTAGTCCCCAGTTGTTTTTAAAGAAGTGTGCGCTGCACACTCAGTGTCCTGGTTCTTTTAGTGTCCTTTGTTATTCTCTATCATCCATTTTGATGTAATTTTTCTATCTCTGGGAAGGATGAACACGAGGTGTAGGAACTTATTACTTCTTCTAACAAGCATATATTCCCTTGAATGCCACGTATTGAGAAAGCATACTGAGCAGAGCCCTTCCCCGTGCCAAGGGGAGGGCAGGCAGGGAGGCTGGGTGTGCATGGGGAGCTCATGTGCAGGAGCTGGGGCTGTCCTGTGCAAGCTGGCTGGGATAGAGTTCCATATTTAGTAGAGTAATTGTGTCTTTTTACTTTCATATCATTTTTCAAAACCTTAGCAGACACTGTACCTTTGCAATGTGCCTTTGCAAATATGGGTAAGCATACAGAGAGAGCTAATTAAAAGTAAACAGCTCTATATTTAAGGAAGTTTAATCTAACAGATATTTAAATCAGCTTTTGTAATATTGTCACTTGAAGGTTGTGCCCTTTAGAATATAGTAGCTAAGTACTGAATCCTAGCTACAGTAGGGATGGGGCTTAAAAATATAACTATCAGCTTTATGGGGAATTATACTTCAAGTAAGTCCAGGGAAGTATGATTCAAGTGCTTGTAAATACACCAGAATGTGATTCACAGTCGGATAACTGACCATTCTGTCCATTTTGGCATTCAGCAGCCTCCTTTTTTATTTTGTGGCTTAAACCTGTAGAGAGCAGATATCCCAAGGTTAAAAGGTGGACATACAAAATGCAAATTAGGCATTTGCCCATGAAAGCATTTTGCTGCCCTCTCAACTTCCATTGAAATCTCAGTCCATTTAGAAGGTCCAAGATCTCATTATCTTGGCCATGCAAGGAGGAACAAGTTGATGCAGAGCATCGGACTCTGTTGGACTGCAAACAGGTTAGCTTATCTGGGAACACTAGTGGGTGATAAATCACTCAAAGCACTTAATTCTTTACTGCTCGTCTCGGCTACCCAAGAAGACTAACCCAGCCCTCTATACCCTGTCTAACTTGGTACTAACAAGCGGCAGATATTTTCCATGAGCTCTCTCATTTGATTCTGATGGATGAGTGTATTTACTGATGAAGCATAATACAAAAACTCTTCTCTTCTGCAAGTCATTTTCCCAGCTTTCTTAAAGCTTTCCTATGAATCTATGATTTCTTAGAGACCAAACCTTTCTGGAGCAATATCTGCATGTTTGCCACAGAAAAGCATGAATGATTGCGCCCAGCAAACATTTTCCCGGTTCTTTTCCTTAAATTAGCTCAGAATACACCTGACCAGAGCACTGTATGAACACCTTGTATCCTCCAGCATGTTCTCGGACATGTGACTCCAGATCTGTGTGTTTTGGTGTAGCTACAGCCACCTTCCATCTCCTGGCTTTGGCAACCTGTGACCTCCAGAGCAACTTTGTTCTTTGCTTCTCATTGAAAACTTCAAGACCACTTACCAGAACAAGTCAACAGTTCGGTCCGATCACCTCTGAATCTTGCTGCATATACCCACCAGCACTGTCATACCCCAAATTTTTATACCATCTCTGGTGTCCGTTTGCAGACAATGGAAGCAGATACATGGAGAACCACATCACAGGGCCTGTGCAATAGCTGCTGAAATAGCGTCAGCACTGACAATGCTGTGTAGGCATCTGGTGATACAGAGAGTAAACCGGGGATAACCTTCCTTTTCCAAGGGGAGAAGAAACTGAAGGTAAATAATTCCTCAGCCAGGATGTGTTTAATTTCATTCTTTAAATTACATCTCATTTACATAAGTTTAAATCATTGTATGTATAACATGCACTCTGAAAATAAGCAGAGATGCAGTCTCTGAGAGAGATGTGGTTAATTTACATGTCAGTTATCCTTTTTGATGGTTACATGATAGGTTGCTCTGTCATTGGACTATGTGGAAAACTTACTGCTACTTCATCTTCTTCTGATACTTCTGAAGTTAATGAGAGGGGATTTCTTCTTTGACAAGAGAAAAATAGACCTTTTAAACCCATTTTGTACTCTCAAACTACAGCTTAGTTTAGTTCCATATTTTAACTTAAATATACCCCAAAACCCAGCAACAACTAAAGTGAGTGTGACAAGCTTGCCTGGATTTTTGGAGGGACCTTTTTCAGCGGTTGCTGTGGCTGAGTCAAGGTGCGAAGCAAGATTTGGGTTAACAGCTTTATTGAAACAGGAGGCAGGAACTAACAAATGGAAGGAGAAACTGAAAAAGGCAGCACCATTAGGTTATAAAGCAAAGGAGCAAAGGGTAATTAGGGAAGGAAATGTGAAAAATGACCATGTAGTCATACTGCAACCACCAAGGCACTCTGTGCCTCAACAAAACCCCCTGCGTATCCATGGTAAAGATGACTAGTATTAGGTTTGGGGATCTAGAGGGGATTTGTGGGGATGTAACAAGCTGTGGCAGAACTGCTTTACTTTCAGTTCTTCCTATAATAAATCAGTCCAGTCTGGATGGTTAGAAAGTCCCATTTTTAGGACATTGCATGTTTTCCTTTTTCCCCTGAAGGTGACAGTACGAAGTTCTCGGCACTGGTCAGAAAACACCCTTGATTTTGCAGCCTGGATACAACATACTTGATCCCAAGTCCATAACAATCAGTGGAAAGACTCATGGAAGATTTAGTGGATTTTAGATTGTCCTCACTGTGAAGTGCTTGATCCTGCAAGGTGTGAATCTCACTTTTGCGATACAAAAACTTTTTGGTTTTATTCAGTGAGCAGTTTTGCACTTGGAGCTTGATCCAAAGCCTGTAGAAATTAATAAGAAGTTTTCTGTTGACCTTAACAGGCTTTGAATTATGTTTTATTTGAAAACCAGTTCACTGACTTAACCAAGGCATATTTATAAAATAAAAGCCAAAGAAAACTTATAAAAGAAAAATCTTTCATTGCATGTACTATCAGTTTTAGTGCCAAAAATATAATAATTCCTGCAACATTTTTCTCTTTATCATCGTCTTCTTTACAGGTTTCATGAGCCTCATCTAAAAGGTGCTCTAGGTAAAAAGTATTATCATTTTGATGAATGCCAGCCCTTTGACATGAGGAAGAAGTCTTTTATTCTCTGACAATGTCCCTGCCAAGCTAAGTAGAAGATGTAGGCAGAAAGCTTTGGGGAAACCCTGATGCTGATGAATCAGAACTCCCTGCTGAGAAGCAGCCTGATGATACATACCATCTAAACAGTTTAGCACCTTTTCAGCAGGTATAAGAATCAGGTTTGCCTTTTTGTAAGTTTTTTAAAGGCTGAACCTGAACCTGGCTCTTCACGGAAGGAATGAAATCCATTTCCCATGTGTGACTTCCTCTATTTTTCCTCTTAAACCTTTAAGCACATATTCTTTTGTTGCCTTGTCTAATGGATAATGCAGCAGACTGTCATCATGCATTGCCTGTTGCGGTGGGTGGAGTAGCAAAGATGTAGACATTGCATTCTCAGGAGCTAGGGACTTACAAAGCCCATCAAGACTACATGGACCTCCAGAAGTAAAGCAGGAAACTCACTATTGATTAAGCAGTTTCAGTGCTTTTTATTTCCAATTAACCGGAAATATGGTTAAGCTCACCCTTCCTTAATTTTGGATTACTTTTCCATATTACAATGACATCCTGAACTGTACAGATGTGACAGTAATGGAAAATATTAGTCAATATGTTAAAACAACAACAAAAAAATCCCATGACACTTTTGTTTGATTTTTTTTTCACTTTGATTTTTGCTTAGGTTATTTTTTCCTGTGTTCAGCTCTATCCCTATCTAAAATTAAGTGCAGCAGCTGTTTATGACAGATCATTTTTATGAATATAGAACCTGAAAGGCTTTACATCAAACAGAGGATATTTACTATGCCAGGCACTGAATAAACTTACTTTCCTATTAGGAAAACCTTATATGTAAAGTCTAGTCAGAGAGAAAATCAGTTTCCATCCTACATGTGCATTGTCTTTATTTATTGTTTCCAGATAAAATAAATAACAATGTATTCTTTATTTTTCCCCATGATAAGTGAGAGACTGTCCCAGCCTGAAAGGTTCACACTCTAAATAGATGTCAAACTCTGATATGGGAAGCAGAGATACAAGAAATTGAAGTGAACTTTCCAAAATATCAAAATATCCCTGCAACATAGGACAAGTGTCCTATCAAAAATATGTGAGAAAATTACTTTTCTGTGCACTGGTGATTGGAAATAGCTAAACTTCTGGTCAACCAGAAATAACTATTTAAAAACGTCAGAAAAACACATCTGTCCCTGTGCCTGGTTCCACGTCCAATACCCTTTTTGTCTGGCCTGTGTGCCTGGGGTTTGGATTGCCTCTTGGTAGAGCTTTGTGTCATTTCAGGAAACATGGTATTTCCCTTGGCCTGTCAAGCAGAGTGCATATTAGAGTTTCTTATTAAATATTTTGGCTGCTCTATCTGTGTTTCTTGTTTTATCCCCAGTTCAGTAACATGTCGCATATACTATATTATTACTGACTTTAAAGCACACAACAAGATCAAACCTTGAAAGAACAGTTTCTTTTTGGAAACTGGAGAATTGGCAGGAGAAATCACTTCTGCTTTCAGAGGCAATGGCAGAAGCAGATGCTGAGTGCATATTGTGCAAGGATAGCGAAGCAGAAGCAATTGGAAGAGAAACTAACATAGAGATCACACATAATCTGCAGAATTTAAGAAGCAAGATATATACACTGCCCAGCTGCTGCTCAAAGCACAAACTGAAGCTGACAAGGTGAAGGAAGGAAGAGAGCAAGCTGAATACTTTAATCACTTCATGTGAAGAAAGCTTTCTATATAGGTGCCAAAACTGTGGCTATTTAGAAAGTAGAAAATTGATTACAAGGAGATAAGAGTGCACTAGCTTAAAAAAGGCAACTTGGATACAAATGAAACAGAGGAATCATTGGTATGAAATTGTTTGTCATGGTGTGAAGAAGAATTTGCACAAGGTAATGAATCAAAACTTCAAAGTCAAGGACAAAAACAGGGAAAGAAGAGACCAATTACAGCCATCAAGAAAAGCTCATTAGAAAAGATTGACTATATACATCAGAATTTTTTAAATCTGAGGGTTTTGGCTTAGTGAGCACTTGGGTGGCTGAACTTCAAAGAGTTATTAGATCTTCTGAAAGGTTTGGGTGCAGTCACTATGTCCATGCATCTGCTTTTCCTCTCATTATCAATACCATTAAGTACAAACAATTCCAGCCATGATAAAAGAGAAATATCTGACCCAATATTTGGTGTATCACTGTGCTGGATGAGAAGGAAAGGTATGTTCTTCTGGTTTATTTTAGCTGGTAGGATTCCCGTAAAGGAGCAATGCTAACCTCAGCTCTAGGAGGAGACAATGTCTCTTACCAGCAATTACACCATCTCTGCAGTTTCTATGTGTCTACTACAAGGTGGTGTTCGTGGTGGTATTCACTGGGTTTCTACTGGCTAGAAGGATGCGCACAACCTCACCTATAGCAAAATATCTGCAAATATCCCGTTCCGAGTATGCCCATTCCACTTTTTGTCGCTTCCCAACAGGAGGCACAGAAGATCAACCATGGGACTGTCCCTCTAACCAAACCAACTGCTCAGCATCCACATCCAGTGAGAATCCTCAAAGTTGCCAAATGTGGAATAGATTGGCCTTGGGTCAACTTCAGGCAAACCATTTAGATATGGGTGAAACTGGGTTATTCTACATGGGAACATGCACATAGCTGAGGAGGATCAGTGCATTCATTATGTGTCAAAGTCCAGACTCTAAGACTGATCATATCCCAGTGCATTAAGAAAAGAAGATGATTTTGGGGCAAAATATTTGCCTACACAACATGAATGTTTGCCCACACAATATTTACTTTTAAGCAGGCTTTACACAGCCTATTTCTACATACCCCAAATCCTTAAATTCTAATTTAAGACATCAGTGTTAAATACTACAGGAGTAACGAATACAAAATAGGTTTCTACAATTAAGCTACAAGTGTAGCAAAACCTAATAACCTTGTAAAAGTAGGAGTGAGAAAAAGTCAACCAAATATTTTTCTCATAGTATACAAGAACCCTTCTAGAAGCTTGAAATCTGTTTGCTTACCAAATATTCGTTAGCTAATATTTGTACAGTGCTTTGAAAATGTAAAACATTAAATATGTGCTAATGAGAAGTATAATTACTTATTATTATTAAACTCTTTCTTCTCATTGTTCGGTGTGACTGTGTCTATGAGGAGGCAGAGAAGTTGCTGCCCTGGAAGCATCTTTGTCTCTTACAGGGGTGAATTAAAAGCATTTGTTTCCTAGGGAAAAAAGAAAAGAACAACCAGGACAGGCTTGCAGAGGGATGGGAGAGGTAGCAAAGATATAGAGTGTATCAGCCTCACTGGGGCTTTTTGTTATACTTGTGTTTACAAGCCTTATCCAGTGCTGTATATATATCAGGCTCTCTGGGAGACAGGAGTTAGGATTAAGCCTTATTTTCCAAGGGACAAATGATAGCCTTTTGAAAGGCTGTTAAACTGCTTGATTTCACCCTGTTCCACTGGGAAGGATGCCATGAAGATGCTGTGCGAGGTGCGGGAGCTGACCCCTGCCCTACTACCATCCCCACTTGGTGATGACTGCTTCCACCAGCAATGATTCCTCGGAGCACGCTGTCCTGCCCATTGCTAACACCTTTCCAACACCAACAGCACATTGCTTTGCTTTTTGATATAGCATAAGGGAGGAATCCCATTCTGCTAATTCTGGAGTCCGGGCCTGTGTGCCTGTCCTCTCATCGCTAGCCCTGCTTGATGCAGCTGTTTCCACAGGCCTTGGTTCTTCTGCAGTCGCTATTTCTCCAAGTGATTCAATGTTTTGCTCCCACTATCTAAAATTTAACTTTCCCATCGCCATTGTTTGGCAGCCCTCAACCCGGCTGCTGCCAGCACCACAAATGCTGTCACTCCTTCTTTCCTTTCCCAGGAGCTTAACTCAGCCACTTTGTGTGTTCTGTGTGCTTTTCCTGGCACCAGTTTAATGAACTAAATGTCATGTTTTTAATTTGAACGTGTGTAATAAGCACTTCAAGAAAGAGGCCAGATTGACAGTGCTGGAAAATGAAGCCTTCTGCAGGTATGCAGGATGGGGAGAGGATGAGGAGCTTTTCCCACACATCAGGTAAGCCACCAAAAGCCCTGGGAGGAGACTTACCTTCCAGCATTTATGCGTGGCCAGAGTCCCTCACTTTGCTGCTAGAACATGATAGATTTGGGAGGAGGAGGGGCTTTTGTGGGTTTTCCTTGTCTATAAAGGATATCCTGCAGATCTTAGCAGAATGTTAAACAGATCTGCTCTGTGCAAGCATCTGTATAGTGCTTGCTTTCTGTCTTGTCTAGCATGAAGTGACACAGGGGCAATACTTTCTATAAATAACTTCCAAAAGGAGCTACTAATTATTAATGCAGAGAATTCTGAAAGAGAAAGAAAACAGCATTTCACAGCAAGAACTTTTAATGAGAGTGCCATTAAGGTAATCATTCTGTAAACCACAGATTGAATTGTAAGGCAACCTTTCCACTTCTTTCCTGTCCTCCAAAATTACAACTACTTTTTTGGGTGTCTCTCCCCAGATGGTGGCCCATCAATGCACAGGTGAACCAGGAGGATGGTGCCAGCTTCTGGCCAGCTGGCAGCATGTGAGAGGGGTTTTATGGATGGCACATCTGCCTTGTGCTCTGGGAGCCCAGCAAACCAGGCAATTGTGGGGTTAAAATTTTGACCCAAGTAGAGACTTATAGTTGAAGCCAGTGGAGAACCCTCAAACCTTCATTAGATACTGTGAACGTGTCAGACAGCTTTCACTGCACCAGGATCATGCTGATGGCTTTTGAGTCAATGGCACTCTAGACCAAAAGCAATGCAGTACGTGGGTAAGTGCAGACTACCCAGGATGAAACCATAAAGGAAAAGTAGCTTACCCAAGTGCAGGGAGTAACTCCACTACACTGAGACCCTCAACATTCCTATGTGCAATTCTGATTTGCCTTCTTTTAAACTGTATTAAAATTGTAGTACCTGTAATCTGCACTAAAAAAAAGGTTTGGAAATTTGCTGTCTAATCAACACCTAATTTCCAGTATTTTACTGTGTTAAATATTTGTATTAAGTATATTTTTCATTAAATATTTGTATCTTGTCAATGAAAACAGTGATTTATCAAGATTAAAAGTATGATTGTTCTTAAAACTTAAGTAAAATATTAAGTTACGGTTCCATCACCTTTAGGGATTTAACATCCCTAAGATATGCAGAGGTAAAAATCTATGATATCAGCTCAAGATTGTATGGTATTTTGGTAGTCTGGGGTGTTTTACCATAGCTTTCCAACCAAGATAGAATTTCCAAATGAGGACATAAGAAATGTCTTTATGTCCTATATACTTGAAAGGTTTAAACACTTAATTTGCAGAACAGTTGTTATTACTCTATTTTCTTGTAGGTGGTTAAATACTGGAAGTTTTGTAAGACAGAAGGTCCCTGATTGTTGTTGGGTTTTGTCAGTTTTTGAGCATCCAAATTTCTTCATGATTTCTGATGTTCTTGCAATACCTTCTCGAGTTAAAAAAAGCTTTCACCTCTTACAAAGTGATTTCTATTATTAATATTTCACAACTGAGGTCTGAGGATTATGAACCTTTTCTCACTGTAGTATTAAACAAATATTTTAAGAAGCATGGTGGTTTTGCCGAACAGAATGTAAGCTGATGAATGACTTAATCTGACCCCAGATGGGGCAAGTTATTAAAATAGAAGTCACATTTGTTTAGAAGAGAATGATGTAACAGGGAGTAAATGAATGGAGGAGATCTGGAAAATCCAGAGAGAAGTCTTTCTTTTTAGATAAATGTATTGCAAAGGAAAGGAGAAAACCCTTGAAATATTATCCCTAAAACCAGAAAGTCTTCCTTGACAACAACTGAGAAGTCCTATTCAGAATAAATGAGGCATTAAAACATGTAATGACATGACAAACCTCTATTGTTTCTTTCCTTAAGAATTCAGATCTTTCCTTTTGATTATCTTTAGCAGCTGGGCGATGTTTTGCTGTGTGGGTGGGTGAGTCCAGGGAAGAAAAACTGATACTGTTGTGTACAGTCCATGTGTGGTTTCTGTCCTTCCTGAGACAGCTTTTTTTTAGCACTGGAGATGCCAACCTCCTATCAGAGGCTTCACTGTGTACTTACTGACAACCAAACCGATAAGCAACAACAATTAAAGGAAAAAGGTCTTGGGAGAAAAAGTCTTGAAAGGAAATTTAGAACAAGTAGGAAATATGCAAGAAGTGAAAGTGAAACCGAAAGACTAGAAGATTTCTTCACATTGCAGAGCATAATAGAGAAGCAGCAAAGAAACACAGAGGTTGTTTGAGTATATTGCCAGTGGAATTGAATATAAGTTAAAAAAAAACAAAACCAAAACAAAACAAAACAAGCAGGTAGCTTTGTTCCCAGTGGAGCTTTACCTAGGCCAAGTTTTGAATTGGTCATCACAGAATTTCCTGTGGATAATATGTCTTTTGAAAAACAGCAGTTTTAGCAGAGAAACAGTATGTCAGGGATCCTCATTATGAAGGAAATGCTAAGAAAATTAATTTTATCCTCACTCCCAATAAGGAAAAAAGATGAATTCACAATAACTTAATTAATTGGTTATAAATAATTGATAGGGAAGGTGTATATGATCAGTCCTCACATTCTTATCAAATTAGCACGAAAAATGCCTTCCGTATATGCACCTGAAGCCGTGCAAGGAGCATATGAAAAATTCAGAGCAACTGAAGTGAAAGCATCTATCTTTCTGCATGGACCTCTTTACAATTATTACAGAAGTTATGTCTGTGTTTCCTTCCAAAGCTGAAAATCCACCGTAAAAAAGCTTGTCATGTAATGCTCAGGGTGAGGGCCAAATTCAGTTTCTACTCAAATCAGAATTATCCAATCAAAGGGAAGTAAGAACAGGTTGAAATATTACTCACTTTTTCCTTAACCTCTGTGATATTTTGATGGAATGTCATGCCAAGAAACAGACATGCCAAGAAGTACACAACTAGACCATAAATAGCCTACATTTAGAAGGAAAAAAAAAAGTCGTGAAATGCTCTAAAAAAAGAAATTTCTGTTTTGCAGATAGAAATGATAGTCACAACCATACTGGGAAATGATCACATTGTGATGTTAGAGTCCCAAGACCAGCATTACATTGCGTGACTCAGGGGAAAAACTCCAGAAACTCATCCAGAGCAAAAGCATTTGGCCTGACTCTGATTTCACCTCTAAACTCTGCCAACTGTTTCCTTGCAACAAGCACTTTTCTACATGGAAACCATACCCTTGGCTTGTCAAGACTCGAGATGTGCTAGGCACAGGCTAAGGAGGAGATGGGGAAAGCCATGGGTACATCTGTCCCTCACAGTGGGTTGGAAAAGACCACCGGCTGGGAAGTCACAGACAAAGGAGGCACTAGGAAGGAATCAGAAAGGTTATCATGGGGCAACTGACATGCAAAGGATGAAAGAGGAGAAATCAAACGTGTAACTCATCCCTGCTGGCAAAGGCTCGGCGGCATTCAGGCTCCTCCATCCTGAGGAGCCATTATCCCTGCACAGACGGTCCTTGCTGTCCTCCTCATAATGGAGTTCAAAGAAACAGTTGTAAAACCAGGAGACAGCACTGAAATGTATTGCTCAGATTAGAGAATGAATGCGAGATGTGCCTATGGTTGCAGGAATAGTTTCATCCGCACTTTAAATGAAAAATTAAAGATATTCAGCTACCAGCTTTGGTTACTGATTGCAGCAAAAAGCAATTACTGTAACTACGTAACCTTCTTCTCTGGCTGTTCTCTGCACTGACCAGTCCAAGTATATTGACTATTTTACTACAGTACTTTTAGTTGTTTGGACTAGTCCTTATCACCATGCATTAATTCTCAACAAAATCTGATTTTTTTTTTAAGTAAGCTGTACTTTCCTCATCTGTCAGCTGTCATGAGCTTTCATCCACACCTCTAAATATCATTCAGTTATGGTTTCACCTTTTGGTAAAAAAAATCAGACATAATAAGAAGGTCACTTTCCCTTTTGATTTTAAAGTATCATTTTTTGTCACTGGCTGTCAGCTGAATTTTTTGTTGATGGTGTCTGTGAGGTCACAGCAAATAAGAAAGGGGAGGAAAGTTAGCCTTTCTGCAATACTATGTATTATTTATACAGATGTTAAAAGGCAAAATTCTGGAAATGTACAATACATCTAGTTTAATTAGAAAAAGTTTTATCCTCATACTTGGATGAAAAATATAACTTTATGATTATTGATTAAAGAAGATAAGGGCTTGTGAACATTGCAGCATATCAGCTGATTCAAGACTATTTCAGTTAAAGCCAGTGAGTCACATGGACAATAGACCTTTGACAATAATTGGAAATCTGGTTCATTCATTCAGAAACATAAGCTGTTGTTTTGGGGGGTTGTTTGGTTTTTTTTACAGTTTAATACAAGTCTGACTGTTACTGCAATCCTCTAAACAGAGCTGACAAAACAAGACGACAGAATCATTCTTAATTGGAAAGAAAAAGACAGTGCTTGCCAGCCTACACTGCTGTTGTCAGTTGCGTTGCTATAAACCAGCTACACCTCACGTGTTTGTGTCAAATTTTTTCCCATGATTACCCAGCAGAAGTTGAGAGCAAATCCATTGACTTCCAAGTCTCAGGCTACATTGGAGTAAGGATCTCCTGCAGCTAAGTCCAGATTGCCATTTTCCACAGGCTACACAACCTATTTCTTCCCAAATATCTAATCTGCTCTCATTTCACTGGTAGCTGCCCAGCCGCTCCCTCTTGGTGCAGCTGTAAGGTTTGTGACAGACAATAGGAACAATGATGGAGAGGGCTGAGTTTGGATTAGCGTATTTTGTCTCTAGTAGAACAAAGTATGTTGAGATGGTCTTTTCCTTTTGGCTGCCCAGCAGATTCCTTTTCTTTTGCTTTCAGAGAGATGCTCTGTAAAGGCCGCTAAAGTAATTTAAGGTTACTGATACTTTTCTTTGTTGTGCTGTTAGAAAGAGAATGTATTGACATGTGCAGACAAAGAAGGAATAAGCTACCTGATGCTCCCATCACAACTCTGTGCCCTTTTCCTGCTGGATATTATCCTATTATCTTTATCTTCGTCTTCTCAATTGTATATATTTGTGCGTTCTCATGTTTAATCTCTAAATTGAAAAATAAATGGAGAGCATGTCAATACTGGCAAATAGTGTTTCCTCTCACTACTTTCCAAGTGTTATGAGCCAACTTAAATACAACTCTTCTTGTGTTAAAGTGCAAGAGAAAGTGTGTTATAATCCAAATAGACTATTGTTTCCATCTTTTTGATGGGTGACTCCTAGCACTGTTCACATAAAATGATCATTTCATGCTTTTCCACCTGAATGACTACAGAGCTAGTACACATTTTCTGACTTAAAAAACAAAACACCTCAGGTACAGCACAATTTCCTGAAGTTGGTTTCCATCAGCTGGTAAACAGATGCATTATTATTTCTCCAATGTAAGTCTTAAATACTAGTATAAACAGTAACATTTTTATGGTGTCTCAGTCAGAAACAAACAGTACATGAATTAGAAATGTGCAACTATCAAAATCTCAAAATCGCAGACTAACCCAGGAATTGTACATAGATAGTAAGGTAATCCGCTTTCACTAAAACTTGCAGAGCTTGTTCAGCCACACAGATACAAAAATTCATCAGGTGTCACTTAAACACTGTAGATATCTTTCTGAAAGTGAAACTAGTTCACTGAATTTCATATAAATATTAGAGCAACAGAACCTGTACATATTTTGGAGATATTTCACTTAGCCATTGCTGTAATCTTTGATGTGGCAATAAAAAATATAAAATATGTAAATATCTTGCAAAAAGGCTAAATTACCAAGGCCAAGAATAATATGAACGCCATCCTATTAAGTATTTGTGACAATGATATTTAAATAAAAGTATATATTTGCCCAGCGAGCGGTGATGTAAATGAAAAAAAAAAATCTATATATGCGCTGCACATGTAGCTACATTTAGCCTTCTGGATACATGTCTTCCATGAATCTGACAATTTCTTTTAACTTTTTTTTTTTTTTTGTTATTGTTGTTGACTGGTTTGCTTCAGATGACTTGCACTTATCTGAAAGGTTGTGTTAGGTAGGACTGTAAACATAAAGTGACTTCCCTCCATATTTCCACCTCTTCAGTGGCTGCACTTCAGTGATAGCTGAGATTTCTATAAAATAATAATACGTTACAATTCCGTGACACTCCTCAAAGGCAAATCTAAATGCTCCTTACAAATAACACAGAAGCTAAAGTGCTTCCTTATTGGTTTTGCACAATACACAATTTTTTTTTTTTTGCAGTGGTATGCCAGGGAAATCCTGACTACAGTATGAGCGTTTATGTGTATTCTTTTGGTCCAAAGACAACACTGTATAGAACTAATCCATAATCCTGCACGTGAACAAAAGACATCCAACCCTTAACCCCAAGGCCCTACCTACAGCAGTGGTATCGAATATTGTTTACAAGATATTTTTTCCTTTACACTTCCTACTGTAGGTTAACTGGATTATCACAGTGATGACTTGAATGTTTAATTTCAGGAGGCAGGTGTTTCTTTTCAGGAGCACACCTATTAAGGTTGCCATTCTGAAGATGAAAGTGAGACATTTCATCTTCAAATGCTTCATGAAACATTTTCCTTTTTTTGTTGCAAAGTCTCATTTCTCGAGAGATCATCCCATTTGGGAGGTGTCTGATTCACTATAAATGATAGCCCCTTGCTTGAAAGAGAAGCACTCAGGTAAGGGGAAAAAAGGATTAAGAAAAAAGAAGGCTTATAAAGCATTGTTCTTTTTATTTTAATTAATTGGTATAAAAATTTATGTAGTAGAATTTAAAGATTGCTTCAATCTAATGTGCCAGAATTAATAGATACAATCAGATAATTACTGCATTTTAATGAATATTAGAATATCAAATATTCAGACCTTTAAGTTCACTTTATTTCTATAATTCTCTTCTAACGTTTTAATTTCTGTTGTGTTTAAACTCAATGAACTGCATTGAAGCACAGAAAGCCATCAGCTAGATTTGTAATATCACCCTGGCCCTATCTGAAATCTCATCAAAAGTTTAGGTGAGAATTTAAGAGTTACATGAATTCGTACTCATATCTGCAGAGATGCCAGTTCCACTTTCTATGACAGAGTAAAGGTTTGCCTTGGACCCTTAACCACCAAGATATTGTCAATCCTGGCCACTACACCGAAGTCACAGGGACACCCGGAGAAACAAAATACTAGAAGCTATTGCTACTCTTCCCCTCACAAATATCCATTTGCTTGACTGTCCCTATACACCTTTGTAGAGGTCTGTTCTCACTGCTGGTATGTCGCTCGTAGCCCTTGCCTTTGCCTTGCCGTGAAGCTGCACCACCACTGTACTGGGGGAGGCCTGCATCCACCTTGTGTCTGCTTTATCCTGTGCCCCAGGGCTCAGGAGAGGTTCAGTGCAATTTTTCTGGTGATTCTTCGCAAACCTCACCCTGTGTCTTATTAATGCTCTAATTAATCTTCCTCACCAGTCGAAAAACTCTTTGCATAATTGTTTTTCAACTCTCAACTCTATATACAAGAGGCCCTATAATGATTTTACACAGCTGAATATTGGTCTTCCTTAATTTATTTCCAGAAATCTAAGTTATCTGCAGAAAAAAGATAACGTATATTCTCTCTGTATAACTGTACCATCATTTTGTCCTTTATGAATTTGCATTAGTAATTAACAATACTATGTATTTTAACGACTTAAACAGTGTCTATCTATGGTTACCGACTTCTGGGTAAGCAGCTTCAAGGTTTTATTAACTTATAATTATCAAATTAATTTAACCTATTTTTTCAGCCAATTTACCACTGAATAACTCATGAATAATAGAAGAGTTAGGAATAGTCTCAGGTACTCTTTGACCTTTTCTCTGCAGCTGGGTGTCAACCGTCATAATTGCAGACTGTAGAGGCGGTGACAGGAATTAGAAACAGAGTCATAAAATGTCTTGGCTTGGAAGGGACCCATAAGGATCTTCGAGTCCAACTCCCTGGTCCTTGCAAGACTGCCTAAAATTAAACCATATGAACTGCCACGTGGGTACTATGAAAGTTTGAATGAAAAAGGAGAAAACACAATTGTATCCATTCTAACTCTAATTAGAAACTACTCCTTTGATGACTCATAAATGGAAGAAGCAATAGAAGAAACATGTCATGACACAATGTCTCAAATGTAAGATATATAGCATTTCCTACTGTGTGATGGGTCTGCACTAACATACGGTGCTATTGACTTAATTTCTACTATGACCTATCTAAGGTCAGAAATATTGAGATCTTGTATCTCTACCACTCCAATAAGATTCTAGATATTCTCAGATAGTTCTCTTTTTCCTGCCTTCCATCTATCTTTTATTGATACTCTTAGCCTGAAGAAAGAAAAGGGGGAGAAAAAGGCATAAAGACATAGCAAAAGCTGGGAAGAAAGGAAAGGAGACAAAGTTTAGTGGTTTCCTGGTTAAAATGAGCACAACAACATAAAAATATTGATGTATATGCTTCTTGGCCTTTCCACTCAGCCACATTACACTTATAAAAGTCAGACTTGTAAGTGCTAAAATATCAAGGGAATCACATTCAGAGAATTCCTCTCTGCTTTGAAGTCTGTCACACAATCTGCCATTTTAACAATCACTCATCACTGCTGGATGTACTACTCATCTCTGAATCTATAAATGGCAGCAGCAGCAATGTTGTCCACATCACCTGGATTAAAAGTCTTTGTTTATCTGCTTGAAAATGTCAAACATGTTACTTTTATCCTTTTCAGATAATGAGTTGCGTGCAAGGAGACAGTAGGATACCAGTAAAGATGAGACATTTAAGGGTAATGAGAACAACCACTCCTTTGCCACTTAGGATAAAAAATAATTATATAAAGAATTGCAACATTTCTATTCTACCTACTTACTGAAAGGGATGGGAAATTGCATCTTTGTGTGGTGCCCAGATAACATCTGCAGGTTTTCCCCTTTTTACTGTTACTGGGTTGACCTTTGTGGGCCAAGTAAATGCATCAATGCATCTGATCCTGTAGAATTTACAAGTCTACTATCATATCCAGAGAAATTGTGATTTTGAAAACACAGGATATTTGCTATCTGGACTGTCAGATTTTACCTGTAACACTTCATACATGAGTTCAGTCATAGCCTTGGACAATATCACCACAACCATCTTTCCTTCAGCCCTTCTTAACATTTGAGTGTTTATTTCAACATTCTCTGATACTGTATCAGATACGCCATCCCAAGAAGTGGTAAAAGGGACAAGCCAAGTTAATTAGTATGAGGGAAATACTAAAGAATGGGTCATTGAGTTACTATCAGTAACTGATCTATAAAATCCCATAATCCCTTATACTATCTTTGACAGATATTGCGACGTCCAAATTTTATTAAATTACTTTAAAAACCAAAAAAGGAATGGTGAAACTTAGTGTCTGATAAATACTTAATTGCACATGGGTGAGATTGGCAAGACTAGCTCTGAAATTCCTAGGACAGATGAACAGTTATCCCACCACCCCTTTTTTTTTTTGTGGGTGCAGTATTAAGTATCCAGAATTATCCTGATTCTTTCTGAAAATTATTATGATGACTGTCTCCATGACAGCAGGATGCAATGGACCTTAAAGAACGACTGTGTAGATGGAAAAAGTTCAAGGAGGAAAAAAGGGTTGAAATCTCTGATACTGTCTTCTCTAGATGCAAAACATGTACCTCACCTGGAGAGAAACCAGCAAGACATTACAATTGTAGAACAATTTTGGTTGAAGGAGACCTCTGGAGGTCATCTGGTCCAACCCCAGCACTCAGAGAAAGACCAATACTGAAAGTGGCTCTAGTCTGACCATGAGGTAGCAGCCTAAATGCTGATCATCTTCAATTACAGAGTTCCACAGCCACTCTAGGTAACCTGTTCCAGTGTCTGACCATCCTCAGTGTGAATGGCTTTTTTTTTTTCCTCCTAATATTTAACGAGAATTTCCCTTGCTTCAATTTCTAGTGGTTCCCCCTTGGCTGTGTGCCTTTGAGAAATAAATCTGACCTTGTCTTCTCTAATGTCACTCATTAGGTAGCTGCTTCTGGGCCAAACGTGGAGTGCCTTCTGCAATAAGCTCATCAGATTCCCACTCTGCTGTTAAATTAGTGCAGTCAGCAGCTGCCATCAAGGGCAGGTGCCTGTTCCCGATGGCTGTAAAGTGACCACGGGCTATTCTCTGCAGAGTCATTGCAATGCAATTGGCAGGTTTTCTGTTAAAAGGGATGGAAAAGAAAAACAGTCCATGAAGAAGAGATCTTCCCAAATGTAATTGGGAAATCAGAATGCTATAAGAAGGAGAAAAAAAAAAAAAAAAAGGAAAGAGAAAAATAAGAAAACACCCTTTTATGCTTTCAGAAACTTAAATAATTCTCACTGACATTTTTGATTACTATCTCAACTTTTCTTATCTGAACTTTGTACCCTTGAAAAATTCGATAAACTGAGTTTGGCAATTTTATTTCAGCAAGAGGGAGCTTGTGTCATAACACGGTGTTATATAACGATTAAAACCTGGGAAAATACATGGAATCTGGAAAGAGCTCAGATTTCAGCTGCATCCTTGGAGCTTATCTATAACAAACACATAGCTGTAATAAAAATGACCTGGATGGGAATGCATGAGTAAGCTCTTCAGATGTAGCAAACTGACTTGTGTAAAGAGGAAAATACGGTGGTGCTCATGAAACAGTACTTTCTTCTGATCATAACTTTAATGCTCGGTAGAGGAGACTGAAAGCTACTGACACAAATGTATTCCCAGCATTGTAATTTAAATAACACATCTGCACTGCAAGACTGTATCTACATAGACATAACCAGCACCATCGTTTTTCTAATATCAGTCATAGGGAATGAAAAGGACTGGGCTGAAAGCATCTTTTATTTTCTTTAAAAGTGAAGAATGAGGGGCTATTTATGCTGTAAGTACTATGTAAGAGATGTCTTGGGAAAGAAAGTTGCCTGTGAGGAAAATTCTCATTGAAGTTGATAGCAGATTGTTTTGATCTGAAGAACATTTTTGTTTTGGTGCTCCCTGGCTCTCTCCTGCTTGGTCAATTCTACTGGAAGATCTGGGAGGTCCTGCCCCAAGGAACACGTCTCCAAAGCAGAGCACATGCCTTTGTCCTGCACTTGCAGCTGATTTTGTGTGCCAACACAAGGATTTTGGTGACTTGTTCTATTATTGTAAACAGGCATTGTGGTTTGTTTATTTATTGTGAAACTTTTCAGTCTTGTTTTGTTTGCCTTAATTATATCATATACTGTGTTTTCAATTAATAGATAGGAGTGCCCAGAGCATATGACAGGTGATTCTTACACTTTCATAGATTTGAACAAATAAATACATAATAAAATGCAGAAAAATAAATTACTACATCTCATTGTATTTCCTTATGCGTGAGACTCTGGAGGAAGAAGAATCACACAGCTGTTTGTATATCTCTCATCTTCATTTAAAAAATGCTGTCATGGTCCTTTGCCTGTTCTAGAAGGTAAAAAAAACCCACAGAACAACAGGACCAAAACCTCTGAAACTATGCACTGCTTTACTGTAGAAGTAAGCTACTGCTGATGATTCTTAATAGCGTAGTGTCTCCTTAGCCTTGAATGTATTTATTCTTATAGTGCCCTGAGGGCAGGGACATGCTACTTCTTTCTAGAGTACTAAATTTTGCTCAGCTCTTATTTTAGGAGACTGATCCAAAATAGCAGTCCCTGAGCTCTCCCTAAACCGGTGCTTCTTCTGGAGCTGACCAAATTCAGAGTGCCTCAGCAGCCTTAGGAAAAGTTTGCTTTCTGACATCTCCAGGAATGCTTCAAGTCTTAAGTGTCAAGTAGTCTCATTTCACACTCACACATGAGTTCTGTCAAAGGACAGCTGAGCAAAGACATCTAACAGGTCTTCATGACCTTGATGTCTAAACTTGGATTGCCACTTATGTGGAGCCCACACTATGCACGCAAGTTTCAGCTGCCTGTTACAGCCACAGACAATATCTACTCACTGCGACCAGACCTCTTACAGATAGCTCTGTGCCCCCATTGCTGAGTAATCGAGTCAGAAGGGAGCCCTGGAAGTCAACGCTCAGCAAAAAGCCTTCTTCCGCAGCTTGAGTGGATTAACAGCCTCAGAACCCATCTCATAAACCCAAGAGCAGCAGGAAAAGGAAGAACTACATGTTTAATCACATCTATGAGGCACTTAAACTCTCACCAATCCTTCAGAAGATTTGGCCCAGCTCATCAAAAGTGTCTGCAGCAAACCTAGGATTCTCCTATGCCTCCCAAGTCCAAGCGTTAAACGTGATCTTTCCAGATACTCCAATGCATTTGTGTGACAACACACACTTGTAATCAGAAGTTCTGCTTTCAGATTTAACCATTTACCCATTTTCTGTAGACTTCAATACCAGATCACTTGCAAAAATGTTTTTATCAGCTTATTTGAATTATGACCACTCCAATTAGAGCAGAAGAGTGTTTTTACATTTTCCTTAATTGTTTTCATCCAGCTTTCTCTCTGCTGCAAGAGCAGGTACAAGAAACAAAGGCACTTACTGTCCCTACTGAGTACAGCAATAAAATTGTGCCCAGGGAGCAAGAACACAGAGGGCCTGTAATTAAGAGTGGATAGCACAAACAGAACATGAATTCTTTTAGAAATTTTTAAACAAAACAAACCACTTCCTAACCCCTCCTTCTTGTACATATTAAGTCTAATAGGTTCTTGAAGAAAGGAGAAGCAAACAAGTGTGATATGCAGTAACGTTATCTGTCACTTCCCATGTTAGCACAGTGCAGATAATGAACAACCCAGTATAAACTATTTCTATTGATCAGGGACAAAAGCTAGCAGAATGAGGTGTTGCTTTCCAACAGGAAGTTCCACAGGAGAACAAGCAGAAGGCATCCCATCTTCCTGCTTAGATCATACCAAGGCTACAGCAAGGCTGTTCATCAAGAGCACGTATCTTTGTTAAACTCATGTCGGCTCAAACTTCAACCCTTAGAGTTCAGTCTCTTAAATAAAGGTGCAGATAGAGTTACCTAGATGTGTGTTCCCATTTTCTCTATCCCAATGGATATCTTTGTGAGCAAGATCCATGCTCGTTGTAAGACTTTCCCCCTTCTTGCAGAAGTAAAAATAAGCAAACAAATGCTCGTGAGCAGCAGCCTGAAGAATACACCATTTCTATGAACTCTTCTGTTGATGAAGGGAAGCCTTTGCTGATTTCTGATGCATTCACTTTCATTAAGGAGAAAGGGCCATTGTGTGGCTGCAGCAGACCTGTCCTGCCCTATATTTACGACATAATCAGGTCCTATAATCCCCTGCACTTGCTTTCCAAATTCTTTCCTCAGAGACATTTCCCAACTACATCCTTTTGACCTCCCCTTATTTCTTGGGGGAAAAACAATCTTAAAAAAAAAAAAAAAGGGGGTATGTGGCATGAATGGCAGTACTGGACCAGCCTGACCCTGATGAACCATAGTGCTGGTTCATCAGCACTGGGGGAAGCTTTGAGGAGAGAAAGATGAAGGAGAACAACAAAGAACATAAATGATAGG
>NW_010225109.1:53652-56483 GCF_000690775.1 Eurypyga helias
AGGGAACATGGGATTGATAGAGTTTCACACTGACCCAGGAAGCTGAGCATAGGAGATTCGGTTGAAGCAATGCAGAAACATGAAGTGGGGAAACAAAACTGCAGTGAAAGGAAGTTATTAACCAGACAACTACCTCCAACATTTGTTTATCTATCTCTATTACTGTTTGCCTTGTTTATTAGGATTATAAACTCAAGAGGCCATACCAACTCTGGAGTGACTGTACTGTATTTCTCCCAACACAGCCTCAGTTCCTGATTACAATGCTCCTCTAGGGTGCTACTCTAGGCAAATAATACAATAAATAATGGAAATGGACCCAGGAGGAAACTTAGATGTTAACTGTGTAGAAACAGGAAACCTGAGGCTTCATTGCTGTATAAATTTAATGTTGGGTTTAAAGCTCATGCTGTTTGACGGGTAGGTTTTTAGAAACCTGAGCAGGAATACGATGCCACTTTGAAAATGAAAAGCACTGAAATTTCCTTTCTGTCTGCTGCTGCATTAGCACCAGCTCTGTCTCTTCAAATGTTTCCTGCTGGTTCTCCTAAAGCACAGGAAGCAATGTTCTGGTGATTAAGCAGCAGTATCATTATAAAAGCCAAATGAATAATCATTGTGTTAATGAACTTTATCTTCGAAAAGATTAGGTTTTTTTTTAATGTTAAGCTGCTTACCATATGAAAGAGGAAATGCACTCTCACTCCATTTAATCAACCCTGAGATGTTCATGATCTATACATTTTAATTTTCTGTCTGTATGTATTCTTCCACATGTGCATATCCAGTTGCTTAAGTGATATTGTCAAATCATTTTAATACAGCAACAATGCACTTCCCTGCTTGTATAGGCAGTGAGAGGGCTTGGCTCTATTTGCCAAATTACTATTGCAGAATAATCTCTCTCAAAGGGCTTTCAAGAGGTCAGAGATCTCAGACCACTGGCTGACTGCTTTGTGGTAAGCAGTATATTGTCTACTTAGTAAATAATTATGGTGAAAACCATATAAAAATGGGATACTACACCACATATAGTGAAAAACGCCTTACAAGTGAAAAATATTAGGAGAGGTAAGGGTTGGAAGCACAAAATCACAGGGAAAAAAGATTACTTGGTGATATTCTGCCTTTCAGTTTGAGAGAACTACAATCACTTCTTTCCACTGCTTGGGAAGAGCTAAACCTCATTCTTGAGTAGGACTGCTCCCAAGACAAACTGTTTTACAAAACGTTCTGAGATGAGGTAGTCAATATTTGACTCTGAAAATCTGTGCACATCTGGCATCTTTAAGAAGGAAAAGTAAGATACGAGTGACAGAGGTATCATCGTGTGCTGTTGTTGCAATAAGAAGTTGTCTTCAGAACCATATCAACCACTGTTTTCACCTTGCTTCAATGAAAGCTCAAATCATGTCCTGGGAAAATCCTGATGCATGAGAGAAGCAGAATACCATGAGAGGCTGAAAGAGGAAAGTCCTTCCCAGGATCTCATCCTAGCTGCATGTGTCTGATTGCCTTTCCTGCTGCCTGGGAAGCCTAGCCTCTCCACTCTGTATTACTGAGAAGTACAGGGTGTGTAAAGGGAAAAAAAAAAAAAAAAACAGCGTTTTATAGATATATATTTCCCAGACTAATTTTCCAAAAGTGAAAAGTACAAGGTCTTTTTTTACAAAGTCCTTGGTCTAAGGAATAGAAGAATCTTTTTATTGTGATAAAAAGACTGTCTGAACTTTGTTGTTAGGAAAAAAAACTCCAAAACACCAAAACCAAAAACCAACCAACAAAAACAAAACAAAAACCCCCCAAAAAACCCCAAAACAAGCTAAGAACAACACACCCAAACTGCTTTTTCCAGAACATAAACATCTCGGATTCCAAAGTGGCTTTAATACAAGAAAATAGCTGCAGCTGGAAATTCAATATTAATTTAAGGCAAAGGCTATCAATCACACATCACCAGATCCAGCCTTCAGAAAACATTTTGTGTCAACTGGTGTGTAAATACAAGTTTTTTTACTGGTCACAATGGTAACATTATTAGAAACATAAAGGTACAAAAGATTTGTTAGGTCAAGGGAAACATTTGTGATTCATTTCGGGTTCTCAGAAAGAACCATTTCATAATCAACTCGCCTAACACCAACGGAAAACAAGGAGCACATAATGTGTTTTCTTCCACACGTTTCCTCAAGTGACAAACTTGCATCGCCATTGCACCTGCTGCCTTTTTCCTTTCTCCTCGTAATGTAGCAAGAGATGAAATTGTTGAGCTGTCTTTAAATTAGTATATGTTCTCTGGTAATCTATATATCACTGCATTACCTGTAACTGTAGCATTGTGCTGCTATGGCATTTTTACCCATGTAACTTAATGGATGGCATAATACACAACGACCACACTGCACATGAAAGTAGTTGTGCAGTCTGACTCTCCATAAGTTATCTTTTATTGGTTTGTAATAGATTTGGGAAATGGATAGCATATGCTATAAAGAGGGAGCCAGACACCAACACATGCTAAGAAGTCCAGAGGGAAACACTCAGATAATTACAAGCTTTTTGTGGATTAATCAGCCTGAAAAAAATGTTGGAGTGGTGTTAAGCACCCAAACACCCATGAAACTCCCACTAAAATGAAAGGCAAGTCAGTCGTCATAACCCCGATCACCTGTGGCAAAGCTGCTGGTTGTCTTTTCTACCAACAGAAAAGTGACCACAGATGCCTTAAAATGAGCCCAGATCCATTTGTACAGTTCCATGGCACTAACCTCTCCCAAGGGACAGCAGTAGTAGCACCGTAGCGTTATTTTTGCCATACCCTCCGTACACGA
>NW_010225109.1:56515-95359 GCF_000690775.1 Eurypyga helias
GGCGGCATATGGAACTGCCATATCAGTGCCATGGCAAATATTGATCCCTGCTGTGACAAAATGTGACAAAAAGTCTGCAAATGACAAGATAGTCTGTCATGAACCTTTTTATGTTATTGGGACTGTGAAGTATCACAACTGGAACTGGATGTAGGGGGTTTTAAAATTCTGTTCATGGTATATCCATCAAATAGATCATTATCAGGAAAACTGAAAGTATTCGAAGCAGAGTCTGGCTTAAAGAATGCATTTAGAACAAGAAAAAAATGAACCTGTGTGGAGGTTTTTTTGGGTTTTTTTTTTTGTTGTTTTTGTTTGTGGTTTTTTTTTTTTTTTAAGTCTTAAATAATTTGTCTTGGAGTACTTCCAAAATGAAGTATGATGTTTGGAAGAAGACAGAAGAGCTTCACTTCTGTTTTCAAAATGTTATATTTTAACTTTCACACAGGGAACAATATTTTCTTCTTGATTTTTTTTTTATTTTAAAGAAAATACTGTGGTTAATTAACTTTTTTAGTTAATAGAAAAAGTTTCTATTACAGATAAATCGGACACCCCGCTCTCCACAAAATTTTATTGTAAGAACTTTCTATTGATTTCAATAAACTGACTTTTTGTCTTGCTAATTTTTAGTTCATGCATAAATCTCCAAATTCAATACCTTCAATTGTAATGGCCAAAAGCTGACCCAGTGTCATGATTACAGGCAGAAACCAAAGCTAAAATGAATACTTCCCTCTCCCTCCCTCTTTTTTTCTTCCTCTCAACTCCTCGCTTGTATTTTGTTCTTTATAATTTTATAACTGTGATTTGCTAACAGAATTTGTTGAGAAAAATGAATTGGGTTGCAAGGCATGAAAGTTTCTTTAACAACCATCTTCTCTGAATTCTAGGAAAAGTTACATAGAAAATGTGACCAAAAAAAAAAAAGCTTTCTATGTAGGCAGATGAGGTGAACTAAAGGTAACAAAGTCAAAAGATAGTTGTGAAGAAACAGAGAAGAAAAGCAAAGAAAAATCTGCCATTTTATTTTTAAACACTCTATATTGAAATAGAAGAGCAGAGTGGGAGAAGGTATTAACCCAGAAAAGAGAACAGATTGGGAGGAAACAAGGCAAGGGTAAATGCCATCTGTATTTGTGGTATTACCTACCTAAATAATAAAACTGGATTGAAGTTTTCAAGGGGAAAAAGTATTTGAGTCTTTCAAATAATTTCCAGGAATAGAGCAAATTATTTGAAGAAAAAAAAAATTTAACATCCCTTTCTACCCCACCACTCAAAAAAACCCTAAACAAGAACACAGCAAGTCCCCCCGCAAAAAAAACCACAAAAAACCACAAAACCAAAAAAAAACCCCACAAAACCAACTTACACTTCAAAAATTTCTTATTATTTATGTTTTTTGAGTAACCAGCAAGTTCAGGTTCCTTCCTAATCACATTACTAGGTTTTCCCCACTCTTTTGTCTCTGTCCTTGGAGATCTACCCAACAGTTTACAGCTAAACATCTGAAGCTAAGTAATTTATGGGCTGTTTATATCTCCCCTTCCCTATCATTAATAAAGGAGGATCACTACTTTTGTAGTTACAGTTAAAATAAATCAACATGTTAAATGGAATTCAGGTGGGGACCTGCAACAAGCAGGGTGGAAAGGGAAGGATCTTTAATTTTAACTGTAGCCTGTTACATCTGGAGTAGGAGTTTACAGCTGGGCGAGTGAGGTCAGGGGAAGCACATCACTCTTCGGACTTGTCACATTAAAACATACCCATCCACCTCGCCTAGCTGCAATTCCCCTGCATGCATGAACCAAGGCGCTGAAAGTCCTCTTTTTTTTTTTCCTTTTGCTTCTCTGCCTCATCCCATGGCATAGCGAGCACTAAGCCCAGCCATGTCTCTATAGCTAACAAGCATTTTGTATCTCATTAACATGCACATACCTTTATCAAGGCTAAATATCAACACTGTCACCACCCAGAAACATCTCCACAGCTGTTGTAGTTCCACTTGTCTCAGTACTCCCAACAATTAGCTTGTAATATTTTTTTACTAAGACTTCATAAACAATATGCTTCTCTCCTGTGATTCTTAGAGGTGTTAGGTTATTTTTTATAGCATGCTCTCAGAAGTCCCAGTTGTACATACACACTGGAGTACCCACTGGGCCCTCTGAAGAATTTGCGAAGGTGACAGGTTCCCGATGCATGCAGATGTTTCCAGTAGCTTTAAATTGCAGTGTGAATGGGTGGGCAACGAGCTGGTATTCACTATCAAGGTTCTCATAGGGCCTTCCTGTAGGTAGAGTATTTTTGGAAGCAGATGCCTTGTCAGTTTTAGGTTTTGTTTTTCATGGTGAGATCAAAGAGAAATAGTTGTGAAAGCAAAATAGTGATCAAATGTAGCATCTGCAGAACTTGAGACATTCACGGTCAGTAAATGTCTACCAGTCAGTTGTGTCCTTCAGGCAGAAAATCAAATATGATGTTACTGGTCACGAACCCAGCAGTGCCAGAAAATGAAAACATAGACTGCAGAAACAAAACTAGATCTGGAAAAAAATATACCAAAATTTATGCCACTCCATTCCAGTGAGGCTCATGTTTCAGTAGTGATGGAGCCAAAACAGTGTTTAATCCAACAGTTCCAAAACACTGAAAACTAGTGTCTTCTCCAAATTTTCCTCAAGCTAATCTAAAAAGACTCTAAATAAACCAACAGACTTTATACAGGAAACAGAGCTTTACCATTAGATTGGAAGTGTCAACAGAACAGAAAAATGTCAGCTACCAAAAGCATCATTTATATTATCCCCCTCATTTAGTGTGTGAAGAAAAGAGGTTGCAAGAGCCAATTAAGGTTTAAAAAACTCAAAACCAACCCCTCCTTCACAATACCCTTTTATATTAAAATACCAGCTGACATGAAAGTTGGACCAAATCCCACAGCAGGACACAAGCTAACGGCCAGACAGATGCACCAACACTTTCTGCACATGCAGAGATGAACTCCATACAAGCAATGGCAAGTTGCATCAGAGCAACTGCCAGCAAGGTGGAAGCTGAGACAACAGATTCTGCACAACTAACGAGAACCACTATTTAACAACAAATTGCCATCAGTCTCTCCAAAGCCTACCCAGTGAAAAGCAAGATAACCCCTCACCTCAGCTTAAAGACACTTACCTCCAGGCAAGACATTTGAAAAAGTGCCTTAGCCAAAAGCTGTTACATCAGAGCTGTATTTAACGTATCCCCACTCCCAGACCTGCCCCAACACCAGCCCCTTTGGAGCCTACCTGGGCACCCCATGGGTTTCCCTCTGTGCTGGGGGAATGGCAGGGCTGGAGTCCCAACACACAGAGCTTGTGGTTGGGAGGCATTTACAGCACAGCCTCCACCTGCTAAACACAAGGTTTATCAGAATCACTTGGTTGCTGAAGGGATTTGGATGATGACTTCCCCCACCCCCCACCTGCCCCAAATAAATATTGGCCATGGAAATCTGGTGCTTATTGAAACATTATTATTATTATGAATAGTAAGACCCTGCTGAAAAAAATCAAAATGTCTTTGAAAGGAAAGGGATACATCATTTTCACTGGACTATAGATAAGCATGTCTCTGCTTTGTTTCCTTGTATTGCTGAGCAACAACATAAGAGAAATTAAAGTATTTCATGCAGCCTACAAGGTTATTTGCCTAAGGATTGAAAAATAGTCAGGAGAGACACAGATTTTTTTTTTTTTAGGAGATTGTCTGATTTTATTCTTGCTAGCAGACTTGTTCTACTATTTTCAGGGCAGCTTAGTGTCAGATAAAGCACACCAAAAACATATTATTTAAAACCTGTCAAAGAGAAGTAAGAATTTGACACACTGCTGAGTCCTAAAGTTTGCTTCTGCTTCTTGAAGGGAACACAATAGACTGTGCTTCAATGACACCAGACATCTTTCCCTTTTGTATGCAGGGACAGACTAGGCAGCAGATTAATAATTCAATGCTCATTAGAAAGTGCAACATGCAGTAAGCAATCAGATATAATTAGGCAAAAATATATAGCTGATTACAGAGTGAACAAGATCTATGAGTCTCTTTCAAGTGAAACATCATCATATTTTCAGTGGAAGGGTCAAGAATAAACAGTAATCCTGTAAAATGCTCAGCTTAAACACTTCTTTTTTCCTCCTTACCATCATGTGTCTGTTAGAATAGCTTTTCACTAGCAGCATACTGCAAGTACATCCAACATGTTGAGTTTTACTCAAAGCTTCTTTTTTGTGCATTAAAATCACTCAGAGAGTATGTTTTGCCTCAAGATCCTTATATCAAATCACTATACCTCGAGGCAAGTATATGACCACATAATTGAAGCAGTAAATTGATGACAATTAGCACATTAGCAGTGAATAGCAGAAAGTGATAGTCTTAATTGACAATGCAGTGGTTAGTAATTGATGTTAATGACTCACAAGAAGAATAGTGACTAATAACTGCAATTTTTAGCTGTTTTCCCTGCTGGTAAGCCTTGTACAAGATTGGGGCAGGTGGGGATATAGGCTGGTCAGAGAGCAGACAGAATTGCCATCTAACAAACAAGAGGTTGGGGATTTAAGCAGGCATTTTGTGCATTACTGAGAAGCACATACAGCTTTCTATGGTTTAATAAAATAAATTACAAATTGCTCCGGTGTTCAACTACTGAAAGAGAGCTGGTAGTGTTTTCACCACATCTACTATTCATATTTCTCAGATATTCTTGGAAAAGTTGCGCCAGTTCTTCGCAAGGTTGCGAATGCAGCGCCTGAGCAGTACACACAGCGATTAGGGAACGTTCTCCCCTCTTCAAAACATGTTAATGCATAAGGAAAAAACAAGCATTAAAAACAATGCCTATTTAAAACTTTAAAAAGCATTGGGCTATGTTTTCTGGGCAGATGGTAGATTTTGAGCAGCCTGCCTTATCTGGGGGACCTCCTGTCACTATAAACAACTCATGGAAACTAAGACGTCGATGCCATTTGCTGGGCTGAATTTTACCCCAGAGAACAGCAGGATTAGGAGCTTTATTTTCCTGTTACACAGGAATTTTCCTGTTTGTAAAGATGTACTCCCTTCATAAAACACTTATTGTATTGATAAGGAGAAGAATTAATCATATTTCACAGTAAAACATATGGATAACCATGTGGGTAGCAACAATTATCTAAAGATACCTAACATGATGACACTTAGAGATGCCTAATTATAGCCTTGGACTTCCCTTCAGTAGGTGATGTACAATCACATATATAGAATAAGCCCATCCTTAAAGACTGGTGCTAAACCCTAGCACTGTAGATTTTGCAAGACACAAAATGTCTTCCGTACCTCAAAAGGCAAAAGTGCATAAGAATACACTTGTTATGAAGGTTTTTATTTTTAATACTGTAGTTTCTATACGGTATTTTTAAATCAATTTTGAGAACGATTAAAAGCCAGTCCTTGGCTGCCTTCTGTAAGAGTGTTATAATCTTCAAGGCAATAATTTCCATTGGAGTTTGAATGATAAAGGACTCCCATAAATTATAAAATGAACCCAGTTCTCTTTATATTCCTCCTAGAGTGCTCATTACTTTGATCCAAATTATGGAGAGTATATCTCCACAGCCTTGACATACCTTCCCATGGCCAGTCTTTAATGTACAGAGCCAGATTCTCAGCTGCAGTAAATCAAAGCAGTGAATCAAAGTTGATGTATTTAGGCTGATTTACACCAGCCAAGGCTCTAGCCTGATCCTTGGACTGCTGATGACTCTGTAAGGGGGGAAAAAACCCCAGATGTTAACCAAGAAATTGCACAGCAGGTTTTCCTAGCACTTCCAATGCAGAGCGCTTACCTTGGGATGAATACATGAGGAGCAGGACTTCCATGTGTACTATAGTCATCGCATTTTGTTCCCACTATCATGAGAAGGGTTTTTTTCCCCCCTTTTTGCTGCAGTTATAGACATAGAAATAGAGAGGGAAATTCTTCTTGCTGCAGAGCTGTAGTGATACATATTCATGTTTTGTGGGTTTTATTTTATTTTTTTCTTTCTCCAGAGGGGATCATCTTCAGGGGAATGCTGTGCTGCTTTGGTTGAAGAGGAGTCTGGTGGCAACAGTTTTTACTGCAGGATGTCTTTCTACTTGGATTTGAAGGAAGACAGATGAATAATCTATTAAGGAAAAAGAGAACAAGGATAGCTGAGGGACCACTCCCAGTTGCTGAGGCATATAGAAAAACCAAACTGTGAAAATTATTCACGTGCATTGAAAATGAAAACTTTTTTCATGGTCCAAAGTAGTTTTTGTAGCTGACTTGTAGTCATGCAGACCCACAGGCTGGTGCATTAATGAAGTGTTTTGTTCCCAAAGGATAAAAAATAACCTGATATTTTGTAAGTATCTTGACAACTGAAATGTCAAAGTCTGTTTACATACAACCATTACTTCCTACAATAAAAATATTCTAAAGCACATTTTTAATAATGCTGTGTTCATACCCTGTTATGTAGGTTTTTCAACTTAAGTGTCTAAAGATCATAACAGCATTTGTCATCAGCAAATGCATTCATTAATTTTTTATTTTGCAAGAGCAGACATTCATTAAGTAGTGTTCAAACACTTATGTTTGTGACCTCTATTTGTGCCACATATTTCCAAGTGCTGTTACATTATTTTCTTAAACCGCCAAAGTATGTAAATGTGGTATTCATCTCTTCTGAAAATTCCATACCACCAGGTAAGAAAGACTGAAAACACAAGTTAATAAGACCTTTCCAACAAGTTTCAGAAAGTGGAAGGGTCCATAGGAGGTGGTGGACTTCAGCTTGTTGAAGCTAAAGTGACTGCTGGGGCTGCTCAGGCAGAGATGTAGCTTTGGTCACACTCAATCAATGCTCAGGTGTAGTAAGAGTTATACAAGAATATCTTCAATAGGAATTTCAGGAATGATGTTTCCAAAAAGACAGGCATCTGTCACATAGAGTGATGAAGGTGTTGTGTATCACACAGCTATAAAACTGCTGTGTGGTGAAGGAGCCTCTCTCTTGTCTGGCTGTTGGTGCAAACACAAAGACTTCTCAAGATTCTCAAGTCTACCATGTAACATGAGTGACTGAAGCATCTTAAAGAGGTGTCATGTCAGCCTTTAACAGAAACAATCAGAGAAACAAGAAATCTTCTGGTGCTTGTGTGACTTTATTTTGAAATTTTATTCTCAGAATTGGAATCCTATTGTGGAGTTGAGAAAAGACTTTCTCATAACTGCTTTTCCCCACTACTAGTAAATTTCTCAACCTATCTAAAGCAGAACTGTGAGATAAGAGAGAATCTTAATTAGCTATGAGAAGGAAGACACAGTCTCCATTTTTTCCTTCCAAGCATATTTTGCAGAGTAACGCACAGTGCTCCAATACCTGCCCAACAGCGTGACGGTGGTATCACTCTGGGTTCACGCACAGGCTGGCCCAGATGCCTTCACCCACCTGAGCTGGGTGGGTAGGATGCCTGCTCCATGGTGTGTCAGAGATCCAGCATGCCATAACAATGCCAGCCTGACAGGAGGGATCATCCCTCTGTTTGTTTAATACCATTCCTGAAGCACAGAGCCCCTGTGCAATGAATTAAAGCATCTGGGCAAAGAATTTGCACCAGGCAGTCCAACACTTGCAAATCTTATGCTGGGGACAGTCATGAGTGAAGATGCCAGATTTTTAGTCGATGTAATTTACTGTCAGTCCATTAGCCTGAAAAAGGTTGCGCAGGTTCAGGCCTCTCAATGAGTCACCTGTAAATCTGAAGACTATGTCAGACAGCTTCACCTGAAACAATAGACCCTTCCTGATGCATTTTGCAGCTACGAATTGCTTTCCTCAACACCTGTGACAAATTTTTATTGATGTTAATGTGAGCCAAGGACCTGAAGCAACTTTTGCTTCTGATACTGATTAAAAGGAAAGGAATGAAGGGAGGAAAGAGAGAAAAAACCTGAGTTCAGTAAAATTTTAAAGTATTAATATTGCTATGATTTCATTAACTGTATATTGAAAATAAACACAACATAATTGAAACGTATCTTAGTGACATGTCAGTATCTAACTCTGCCTATTGCATTTTCTTGGAATTATTCATTTAATTTGATCACAAAAACAGTTCAAATAACTTACAGAAAGTTAAATAAACACAAGAAATCTGAATTTGCACATTACTTGAATTTATGAGCTTTTATAAATCTATTTTGTGCAAAACCAATTATTATAATGATGGCTGAGTAAGAAGCAACACCATACAAGACTTAATTCAAAAAACGTTTTTGTTATATGCTGTTGTTTTAATTTTCTATCTTCTCTGAATAACTAGAAATCTTTACAGCTGTAGCAAAGTGCCTCATATATAATGTATAGATCACATCCTCTTGCCATTTTTCACAGGTGCCTGGCTATTATACAGTTCAGAATTCATTCATAGTGCCTATTAGAGGTCTGTATATGTAACTGACTTCCTTTCTTGAATATTTATAGCTTTTATGAGACATTTATGGGTAGACCCAACAAGAGTTTCTAAGGAAATACTGGGAAATAGTTCTGTATAACATCATTAATATACTGTTCTTTGATGTTAATGGCCACAAACATTGTCTAATTGCTATATCCTTACTTTGTCTAAGCTTTGTATTGATGAGAAGCCTGCTACTTCAGTCTAAAAAGTCTTCCGGGAGACAATTTGGCTCCCACGGAAACCAACACATTTCAGTATAGAAATTAACCTTTCAAGTCAGGGTATCTGTACCCGTGATCATCGTGGGTTGTGTCAAAGATTGCAAATACTTGAATGAAAGACAAAACATAGATCGAATGTGTAAAAATATTTGTAGACCAGATAAGGCAGACTTGGCTCGTGTTGTGACAAAGACAGTCCTAAGAGAACAAGCACACTGCACAGACTAATGACTCATTGTATGAAAGAGAGAAATTCTGTTTTGTAAAATTGTATGGAATAGTGAGATTGAAATATTAGATTATATTTACCAGCAAATTCAGAAAAGCAATGCTCCTTATCAGAGATACCTTGAGGGTTTAAGACAACATCTGCTCCTTCTAATAAAGTTATATTAATTAGTGTGGTCAATGAGAGTGTAACAAAATGACACATTTTTCTACTCTGCCCTTATTATCCACTTATGTTAGAAAGGAGGATTGAAAATATGTATAGTGTATATATATTTATTGATATTATTTCAAACTTTGTTCACTGTGGGTTTATGGATTTACCTCTTGGCTTTGGTTTAGACAACATATTGTCAAAAAGAAAAAGTATGATGTAATTAGTACTTGTATGGAAGCATAGACCCATATTTTTCCTTCCAGAAGCACTGCAGTGAGAGTGTCTTACAGAAGGAGCTCCTAGTCAGCACAGTGTAAAGCAGAAGCTATGGCATCCACACTATTTGACCCTCAGAGTTGGCCTAATAATAAGTGGATTACGAGATAAATTTGAGTATGTGCTAAGATCTTTAATAAATTAAGGAAACAGTACTTAAAGAGTTTCTGGGGCTGCAAAATAAGGCATGTATGTCATGACATACATACATACACTCTTGCTCTTGCTCACTGTCTTATATGACAACCATAGAATCAGTTCTATACTTTCTATACTAGGTACAATATTAATAAATAAGGTGTGAAATTTTGTCTAACTGTTGATATTGAGGGTAAATATATTTAACTCTTTTAAGTTTATTATATAATTTACAATAAATGAGGAATTCAAAATAGTATTTGCTTATTTTTGTAGGCAAATATTAAAGGCTTTTTGCATAGTCTTCCTTTTGTCCCTTGAACTACACAATGCACTTTCATGCTGCTCCTCGTTGCTGGGATGAGACTCCTCTCTGGAGTTGTTCTTGGCATCTGGAACAGCTTTTCTGCAACTTCCATGCTTCACCAGTTCCATCTATTTTTATATCTCATCTCTTCTCCCTTGACTATCTCTTGTAATTTCTCTCCATCTGCTTTTTTTATTAACTTTATAACTCCTTATAACATTTGCGATGCAGTTTGCATGAAAAACACCAGTTACCCAAAATAATGTTGAAGCTTACTGTTAACCCTGTTGAATGGATTTACTCCTGCAGAAGGCTGGTTCCTCCTCCAGTGCACGTAGGAGCTGTTCATTGACGGCAGTCGGAGAAGAGAATCTCAACATTTTAATATTTCAGTATTAATCCTCAAGATGAAGAGTTGATTGCACTAGCTATCGGGCAAACACATAAACCAAGAAAGTAGAGCTCACAGCCAAAAAGTGCAAAATATTTATGAGCACACTGATGGCAATGATAGAAGAAGAGGCATAGAGAAAACCTTTTTTATTTATCCAGTACAAGACTATATCTAGAACATGGCTAACTAATCACACTGGATCTGCTTTGTATTTCCTGTACAGGACGGAAAGCCCCGTTAATGAAAACTGCCTAAATCCAGTGCTTCAGTATTCAGCTTTTTACCTTCTGTAATTTGGTTCAGAACATGCTATGGATTTTAATAGTACATGAGCAAACCTCTTTCTATACAGAAAAAGTCCACACCTTTCAATTTGCTGAGGGATGTCTATGGGTGATGTGTACAAGAGGTTCCAGGTAGGTCATTCAACATTTCCAATACTGCAAGCAATTTAAGGTCATTGAAATAAATAGAGGGGAATAAGGCAGTGGTTGTAACTGCCCAGTCAGTTATAATAATAACATAATACACAATATAATAGATTTATAATTAATCTAGATTAAATTCTAGATATAGAATTAATCTAGTCGGTATAGGCAGGCTTCCGCATGCTTTGAAAGCCCTTTAGTGTTTCAGTTGTTGCAAACTGCACGTATACTTACACTTTTTTGTCTCTAATCCAATAACAATTATTTACTACAGCTAACAAATCTTCAAGGCCATGTAACCTGTGTTTCACCTATCCTGACCTCTCACACAACTTATCAGAGCAGTGTAAAATGCCATAAGTATATTTCCTTGTGTATTGTGCAATGTCGATTTTTCTTTTTGATGGTGCTGAAGTTCATTTTATCTAGTGCCAGTATATTAAAAATCTATTAATGTTTCACACATAAAATGAACACAAATTGAGCTAGTGTAAGATTTATACTGCAACGTACAAAGGCCCAAAAGTAACTCTAGCATTATTATGCCCCTGCCTGTGCCAAATTGAACTTCTAACGCTATTGATAAATGTTTCAAAATTCACATGTATTTCTTCCTGACCGCTCTCCCAGCCACAAGCTCAGAGCTGTTCATACTGCAAGTCAAGCCAATGAATTACCCTTGCCAGAGCTGCTTTCCAGTCCTTCTAAGCGACCTCCTCACCTGCAGGAAGAAAATTCCTGAAGGAAGTCCAGGTGTATTCAGAATTAGTTCACTAAAATGTATGTAAAATATCCCTTGAAAATCAGACAACATCAATCTTCCCATTATTATTCACTGCCTACCTTTGGAAATACTAACATGGAGTCTAAATACCAGTTCTTTGCTCAGTCAGTCAGGTATCTCCCCATAATTTCTTTCTCTATGCACTCAAGGCTTTAAAACGTATTTAAGCCTTTTCTTTTCAAAATACCATGGATTACAGTTATTTTCTTTGCTTGCCTTTTTTAGTGGTACTTCAAGATGTCCAGCTTAGCCTGTTATGACATAGTTTATGAACTTAACGCAAGTGGTACAAGCAAACTACTGAAGCTGGAATCAGGCTAAAGAATTAAGGAGTTTTCAGGGTTCATGGTCTGAATACAGTAGAAAATTGGTCTCAGAAAGATCCATAAAGACCATACAATCCTTTCCCACTCCAGAGATGACCAGCTCTCACTGAATCAGCCTTGGCAGATACTCCTCTGAACTGTTCTTATCTGCGGTGATAGGTAGTCTGCAGCTGCTCTTAGCATTTTTTTACATGCAATCACCTTTCCAAACTATTATGAAGATTTTTTTTCTTAAAAACTTATATATCTCTTATTGCGATCTGGATTCATTATTTCTTTGTCCATTCATTATTTCTTGTCACAGCAGGCAAGAATGAGTTCTCCTTCCTGCAGGGAAGGACCCATGATTTGCTTATTGAGGGTCACAGGACAGACAAGGGATCTTTTCCTTTTAAAATCTACTAATGTTGCCTTTCCCTATTGAGTACAGATTGTTCTTATATCCTATAATGTATGGAAAATGGAGAGCAAATAGGCAAAACATATTCCTCCTATAAAGGAAATACTTTTGTTATGTGCCTCTTTCCCACCCCTTATTGCTGCTCTTCACATTGATTAAATCTTCATTTAGCTTCATAATTTTTCTTAGTTTTAATCTCACATGCTCAGTACACCTGGTTTCATAATCTGTTGTCATGGAAATCAGACAGATGTCAAAAACATGGCTTTCTCACTTAATTGTGTGATCCACACAAGAGAAAGAATAACATAGAGAACACGGTTAAAGCTAAACAAGAAGACAATGGCAAGCTATAAACCAAAAAATTACCTTTTACATGTAACAGCATGCCCATTATCACCAATGGAAACCAAAAATTTGCAGGTATTGTTTTTTGTTTAGTATTTTACATCTTGAACCTTAAAGGCTCCTCATCTTTGTCCTTCGTATGACTTAGTGGTGCAAAAAGAGTTGTGATTGTGCAGGGGGTATCTCCATGTAAGCTGCTGTACTGTTAGGGGTCTCTGCAGGTGTTCATTGAGCTCACGCCTAGCTAGTAGCCTAGGAGGTTTCACGCACGTGTTAAACCATCATTCACGGCAAAATAAAACCAAAGGTCATTCTCCTAAATGTCCAGCAGGGTGGGCAGCGGAGTCTTCTTTCTATTAGGAAAGGAAATGGCATTTCAGTTCTTGCTTAGGACTGCAAATCCTCATTGAACGCAGTGAGCTTCAGAGTCACCAAGCCGAGGGTGACATCCCACAGGGTGTACGCAGAAGCTGTGCTTGCCCTGGAATGCTGTGATCCATCGAAATGTTTCTAAGCTGAGCTGAGGGACAGGGTGAAAATCCAATCTCAAGGTAAAATCAGAGAACCGCAGAACGGTTTGGGTTGGAAGGGACCTTAAAGCCCATCCAGTTCCAACCCCCCTGCCATGGGCAGGGACACCTTCCAGGGTCAGGTTGCTCCAAGCCTCATCCAGCCTGGCCTTGAAGACAGGCAGGGTATCGAATGAGGCCAGTGCTGGGGCTGGAGACAGAGGCAGACGTAAGAAGCTAAGCTTCTTGTTCAGCATACAGTCCTCTTAGCACCAAGATATCAGATTAATGTCCATGCAAGCAAGTTAAAGAACTTTGTGCATTTAATTCCAATAGCTCGCCAACTCTGTTGAGGATGTCACCTTCCATGTGTGTGTTCATACAGCAGTTTTCCAATTAGCTGGTAACATTACTCCCTTACAATTTTTTATCGAGTTTTTACTAAGTACAGAATATGTTTTTATATGCTTGTTACAAAAGTAGTCCCATGGTATCTGCTTATACATCTATTATGAAACGTCAGCCAGACAAATTAATCTACTTATAATAATGCTGGACCTACAGAAATTTCCTATATACAGGAAATTTGCAGTACTTCCTTTTTAAGTTGCTTTTCAGGAAGGATACGTATATTCTGAGGAGAATGGGTGCAATTTGATTCTGCTTTGTAAATTAAGTCTGCCAACTCTAGACTTGTCAGCTGTGAGTGTAGTTGGAAACATATAGTTTTCTTTAGGGTATAAAAATACATCTGAATCTTTGCTAGCCTAGATGAAGCAGTGAAATGAAAGACTGAAATCAAGCTGGAAGGAAGGATGGACAGAAAGAAGGAAGGGATGAATGAATCCAGCTTGAATCTCAGATCTTAGGATGAACTTGCTGACTCTGACTGTTGAGGAAACAACCTTGAATTATAAATTGAACATACATGCACAGGAATCACTGAAAGACAGTGCACATGAAACTCTGTGTCCACACTTTCACACAGTCCCTTTCCAGATGAGAGCAGCATTTTCCATACCACAGGATCTGCAAAATATCCACGGAGACCCTTCCTTCAGGCTACCCGCACTGGTGTGCTGAGACCTGCTTTGTGCCATCTAGATCTGCTGCAGAAATCACTTAGCTTCAAACTGGCAGCAACATGATGACAACTATATAGCATCTACCAGTATTTTAATATTTTATACAACAGAATAAATTGTAGCTTTTCAGTATTAATTCATATTGCAGCAACAACATTATAGTTGGAGAAGGGTAAAATTAACTTGTTATTTATGCTGAAATTACACTGAATCACAAACACTGTTCCTGGAAGGCTAAAAAACTGAATAATTTTGAATAAATTATTGATAATTTTTAAAGCCTTGCATATTGATTACAGGTTATAGTCTTAGATTAAAAGAGTGCAGCTAAGTCCTGTCAGAGTCTTTCAAAGTCAGAGTTAATCAGAGTGAACACGTACCACCATGGTTTAATCCAGACCAGCTAAAGAGGAGTAAAATCATAGAATCATGGAATCATTCAGTTGGAAAATACCTCTAAGATGATCAAGTTCAACCATTAATCTTGCACTGCTAAGGCCACCACTAAACTAAGCACCTTAAGCACCATAAACCCTAAACCTTAAACCCTTAAGCACCATATCTACAGGTCTCTTAAGTATGTCCAGGGATGGTGACTCAACTACTTCCCTGGGCAGCCCATTCCAATACTTGATGACCCTTTTGGTGAAGAAATTTTTCCTAATATCCAATCTGAACCTGCCCTTGTGCAACATGCAGCTGTTTCCTCTTGTCCTATTTCTTGTTACTTGAGAGACAAGACTGACACCCACCTCACTACAACCTCCTTTCAGGTAGCTATAGATGCTAACAAGTACATTGCTTTATAGTTTAGAATTCTTCTGTTTTATTATTTTTCTTTCTAAAAGTTACTCTAGAACTATACAGAACGATATTCAGTAGAAGTATCTAAGATGTGGCAAATCCTCTTCAGTTGACCCTTGACTAGATGAGTGTTTGTGTTGGTTGACACCTTGGTCAGCCAAAGGAGCTGGTCCAGTCGCGAGGCAGTGAGCAACGTGAACAGAAGAATGACAGATACCTTCTAATAATACTTAGCTCACATATTTTTCTCCAACCCCTTGCAGCCTGCTTACCAACTGGTTCTCTAACAATGCTGCATTAGCCCTGCATTGTATAAACATACTGGCAGTATTACCACAGGCTGTTCCCAATTTACTTGTGGATAATTGAAGTACCCTATTGCTAACTATGTTTTGTTTCTCATTCTGTTTCTTCATACAGAGTGCTGTGGTCATGTGCATTTCACCCTAGAGGTCTTTAGCAATTCCTGTAATTACTTCTCCCCATCTCTTGTTCATTCATTCCATTTGAAATTATCTCTGAACATTAGTTCCATTTGCTAAATCTCTTCCTGCTTTATTAACTTTAATCAAACTAATATATACTGCTAAATGAAAGGTGGTCTAGGATGCCCATACCTGTCTCAGCCCTCTTCCCAGGGGTAAACATTCTCTTGAAACAGTGACACAAGTTAATTTTGCAATTATCAGAATATAATTTGGCTGCTGTAATTTCAGTTATTGAATAGTTGCCATTCATGTAATTTAAAAGCTGCATTGCTACCGCAAAATAGATCTGAAAAAATCCTGTGTATAGTCACTTGAATTTCAAAGTAAGTTCACTGTGCAATGGAGATTGCATCTCCATTAAATGTTTGCTTTTCATGAAGTTTTGAGTGAAAGAAAATTCAATTGGGCAAAGTGCACTCCCTACTCATGGAGAGGTGTGATTAAAGAAAGGAAAGAGAGAGGGTTTGGCTTTCATTTGTATTTATTTTTAGAATGTGTGAGGTGCACAGATTCTATGGTATTGAGAAAACACAAAAGACTGGTTGAACACTTTATAACTCACATCACTGTTAAGGAAAAATTCCCAGAGGAGGAAGAAGAAAAAAAAAAAAAAAAAAAAAAAAAGAGAAGTATGACAGCTTTAAAATTCCTCATTAAAATCAACCTAACTAGACCTCTAAAACCATCTTGACTTCAATTAGTCTGCTTTTCTATGTCAAATACACATTAATGGCCCAATCCTGTTCCCATGGTAGTCGGTAGAAATATTGCCCCTTGTCTGAATGGAAGTGAACAGGAGTTCAGGAGTCAAGCCAGAGATCTCTGAAGAACAGATAAAAGCTGACACTCAAGCTCAGGTTTTCAGTGTGTTCAAACTAAGATGATAACTAGAAAAGTTGATTCTTTATATAGGAATATATAAAATACAGACATAAATTTATCAGGGACATTGTTGCTATTAATTGTATAGTTGACTTATTACATAGGAAGGAAAATGCAGGAGAACGTCCTCCTTTGTGCCATCATAAGTAACATGAGCTTATGAGTAATTAGGTGTATTTTTGTCAATTATAAAAGCGTGTCTAAAGCACGCTGATTGTACATATATAAAGTATGGATTGAATTCTGCCTCAGCCAGTTAAAATGGAAATGTATAGTGAGGCATATGGGAAACAACAGAAGACAGGTCTCCTGACAGCTGAAGATCTTGCTAGTCACAGTCCTTTCACTTGAATTACCTACTATAGAATCTCTTCAGAGCAGATTGCAGAGGGAAGTGGAGGTGTCTTTCCACCAACAGTTACCCACCATGGTGTGCACTTGTGCTTCGGTCTGAAAAAAGGCAAGAGAGTACATTTGAGGAGGTATTCTAATATTGCATGAAAGTATCACCTTGGAATTGCTGAATAATAATGGCCATAAGAGATATATGTAAATGAATCCTGTATAGGATAACTGTAGTGTCCAAGTAGACTTTGATCTTAAAGGGTTATGTCAGACTTCAGGATATTTCCCAGTAACAAACAGAAATACTTTATCGCAATAAACTGAATTCCTTCTGAAACACATCTATTTGGTGTGTCAGACATTGGAACTGAATTTGCTACCTGAAATTTGATTGGGACAAAGTCAATGAGTCATGTGGAAAAAAAAAATGTTGCCAGTGTCGTGATAAAAAGCATGGCATGACACAGAATTCATAAACCTTCTGTGTCAACGAAAACCAGCAGAAAGACCAAGACAGATTCTTAATGTGTGATTTCTGAATCATGCTCTGCCTAGACAGCTACTGGCCAGCTTTTATGTTTTAAGGCTATCCTTGAAATGTGGATGCAGCTAGTTCTACTTTTTAATTGGAGAACAAATTTGTCAAGCTCGTGCAACAGCACCTAATAGCCAACTATATCAAATATGACTTTGAAAATGACTGAACTTATAGTTCCTATGGAGTGACCTATTTCAACAGCAGAATATACATTGTTAGAGAATTTTACTGAAGCAGTATGGGTAATAGACGGAACTCAGAAAATTCCCTGACTTCTGGGATAACAGCAGGGGATATTTATTGATAAGTTTTGAAGTTATGACAGCTTTTTTGCTTAGTCTAATTGGAATTTGTAATCCTACAAACAAATAGGGCAAGAACTCGCTATAGAATGCCAGTGCAAGGCAGGATCCCAACTGCCAAATTTGGTTCTCGCTCTCTTCACAGGTTCACTGCATACAGTATACAGCTTTTTAATGGCACAAATAATTCTTTCCCAGTGGCAATGCTGCCACAGGGGTGGAATGTAGCAACATGCAGTTGAAAACCCATCCCACTTTGTTCTACAACACTCTCTCTAGGGACTCAGATGATCCCTATAGGAGTTGCCTTCCCTCCTCTCCTTTCTGGACAAGAAAGTTTTAGAAGAACTGGGAAGAAACCTAGATTTTTTTTCACGAGAATCTGGGCTTACCAATTAAAAATTAATAAAGAAAAGCAATAGCAAAAAAACACTAGCAAGAGCAAAATAATAAAAATATTTCTGTGTCCAAAACTTCTGAGTTTTCAGCTATATTTTGTTCAGACACATCTGTAATCCTCCCATTGCCTCCTGACCTGTAAAAGTTAGATAGCTGGCCTCTTTTGTCCTGAATTTATCTTATAGGAGTCCCCTTGCAGGTTTTAAAATTAATAACAGCACAATTCTTATACCTTACCTAAGGGAATTTGGTGTATTTTCATGCTGTTCATCTTCAAATATCTGGACTGGTAGTTTCCACTCTCCTTTGAGAGAAGATTTAAATCTCTCAGTCACATACTGGGAACCAGGTTACAATTTTTAAGGCTCTGTCGTCAGACCTAGATCCTTGCTGCTCTAATTATATGTTATGCAAAACCACAGATGATGTATGTCTTTTACATCAGTTGCCTTGTAAAATCAGATATCAAAAATAACTCTACGAAAACTGATAAACCAAAGGGGGAAAAAAAAAAAAAAAAAGCCCAGATAGCACATATCAATTAAGCACATATCATTAATGTGTGAATGTGGAAAGGGCTAACAAATGGGAAGAATAGGGAGGCAGTTTTTGATGTCTCTGAAATAGTTTCCTTTAAATCAAGTCACACTTAGTATATAGTTTGTAATAGATGAGATGGATTATTCCAGAAGTTTTCAAACATGACAAAAATATAAATCACTTTGAATCTACATTTCTGACATTTTATTATATAGTATTTATAATCTCTTTCTTTTAACATTTTTATGTCATCGAAATGTAAGGCTGAAAATATCAAGATCTGCTCATTAATATCTTAATGTGATTGCTGTGTTACTTTGATTACTTTCATTTTATAGCATTTAATTTTCAAACGTACACAGGCCTCTCCTGTCAATGGCTCTATCATTTATACAAGGAGTGCTCTTCGCTTTAGCAGCAATTTTTAGTAAAGGAAATTAGTCTGACCCAGTAAAAACATGCAAGTTACTGCAATTGGTTGTTTCAAGCATTTTGTTTTCAACATTATTTTAAAATAGGAAATCCTAATGGATGTGGTAGCCAGTGTCTTCACAGAAGATATGATTCATCTTCCTAAATAACAATCCTCTTTACAACCAGGATATAATTGTCATGGGGAACTGCTAAGGAAAACTGAATTTGCTAAAAGACAAAATATGAAGTGTTTCTAATGAAGATAATTATAACTATATATAAATTTTTTTTTCAAGAATCTGACTGTTCTCATGTTGGTAAAGAATGTGTGTTTTCATGCCTACAATAGTGGAACTGGCATATGGTAAATCATGCAATTTTAGTATTTAGTAGATGCACAGTACACATGGCCATTCAAGTAGTACAGCAGGACAGAGGTGGTGGACTCTTGGCCAGGCCAGCAGGGATATTGTAAAGGTCTACTGAAAATATAGGCTTGAACTTCAGTAATATAGGTATGCTATGAATGGGTGCCTTTGATGGGCTGGGCCCCTGGAAAGAGTCCTAAAATCAACAAGTGATTGAGAGCTGATCTTAGCCTTCAGAATACGGAAAATGAGCACAAACATCAGCTGAATATTCCAAGGGATTTGTGTCTTACTGATCATGAAATCAAACCAATTGTGCCCAGGGACAGACTTCAGATACCTTATCTGCAGGGCTTTTGCTGAGAACTTTTCCAGATAGATGGCAATGTTAATGCCTTATCTATTTCCAGGGTTGTAGTTGTATCAGGATCAGAAAAAAAAGAAAGTTATAAAGCATTCCTCTGTGGCCCAAAGTTGTTAAAAATACAGCTGAGTGGTGCAGCAGGAGCACTTCTCATACCCATAGTACGGAAAAATCCCCAAAGAGATTAGTCCAGGCTGTGGAATAGGGGACACTCTAAAAAAAACCTGTTTGTTCTGAAAATAAAAACCACTCATCCCAAACCAAATCTCCAAACACAGCTCCCTTGTTCTTCCATTCATAATAATAAAGAAGCAGCTACTACTATTTGAATCTGTAGGGTTATCTGAGAAATCGGTGGCATTGGTCTGAATGTATTCAGGGTTATGAAAGACCTACTTAATACCTGAGTCAACATGCAAGTAAATGGAAAGAGACCCATTTGACTTACATGGGTATTGAGTGAGTTCCCATGAAAGGAAAGCCTCAGAGAGTGTATTTTAATGTCTTACAAAAAAACCCTTTTATTCAAACACATAAAGAGAGCAAGCTTTCAGTCATCTGTATTACAGAAATAACCAAATGAGGATATGCAATGTAGTTTTCCTGTCACACTAAACATGGCTAAAAAATGAAAGTTTCAGTACATCAGAAAACGTTACGCTCCAAACCACATTATTGTGCTTGGAATACAGTTTTCTTTATGAACCCCCACCTAAACTCTTGAAATGGGCATAAACTTCCTGCTGACTTTCCTACAGCCCTGTTCTTACCTGCAGCCCATGATAAGCAGCTGGCACTGGGCTTTGCCCAACAGATGGCTGGCACAGGGGCTTACATGCATTTGCTCGTCCCTGGCACTAGTCAGGGATGAATGATACAAAAAAATTCTTCACAGTTGTTGGATTAAAAAAAAAAAATACAGCCTGGTCCATCTGAGTAGAATTGCTATTTTCAGTGTGTGTGGTTTTGATCTGGGTACACTTTCAAAGGTCAGCTGAATCTTTTGGGGTCTGTGAAAAGAGATCAAGAAATTATCTGATGTCATTGTTATTAAGATTAGTTCATTTTTTAACCAACAAGGATTCCTCTGGCTCTTACTTCAGTCAGCAGTTAAGAGAATTGAATGCATGATTCGGAGATATTTTCCATGGCACATGTTTTCTTATAACCATTGTTAGGAGAAACAAGAAACAGTAGTGAAGTAGCAGACCTGATTTCAGCAAGTGTCTATCTAATTTGTGCCTTATTAGATGCTGGTATTTGGATGCTAGGCTATTTAGAAAAGCAACATTTGTTGTGTGGTCTATGCACATTTTAAAGGTGCCTAAAATAACGTAAGAAAGAGAGGAATCTGCAGGAAGAAGCTCATGGAAGAGCAAACAAAACACAGAAGCGTTTCTTAAACCCTAGAAAAATGAAAAGGAAGAAAAAAAAATTTGGAATTTAACTGGATCTGATCTTCTGCTCTGTGATATTTTTCAGTGCACAGCTCCTTTTGTACAACCCTGCAGGATGGCTGAAAAAGTGGGAATGCTGTGAGAATCATGCATTTCCAGTAGCAAAAGTAAATAATAGTCTCTTCAAAGCAGAGCTCAAACCAGAGCAGTGCAGACTGCAAACTATTTTCCTAATTAAAGGGTCAGGAGAAGTTAAAAGAGTTGAGTTTGGCAATGATGTGCTGTCCTACAGATGTGTATGTGAAGGACAGAAAAAGCCTCGCCTGGCAGGCTGAAAGAAGTCTTCCTTCTATCTTAGTTTCAGCATGCATTTCAACCAAATTCTGTAAATTTAATGATTTTTCTTTTGCTTACTCAGGATACTTATTAGTTGATACTTGCTCTCGAAGTTCCAAGCTTTGATAAATCCTCCATCACTAGCTAGAACTAGTCATTTCACAAAGCAATCTTGTTGCTTATGCACTTCTATTTAACAGTCCACTCTTTCATCCTTAGCTAAAAATAGTGAGAAAAAAAAATTAGTTTCAGTGAAAAAATATAAACCTCAATTAATTTCCATATCAGATAGCAAAGAGCTTTTCCTTAAGGTATGGTCCACAAATATCTGTAAACCTCAAATAATATCTTGGCTTAAAATAGATTTTGTAAGTAAAACTCTACAAACGAACAAGTAAAGTATGTTCCCATCTTTGTGGATTTCTTCTTTACACAATTAAACATTTTAAAAACATTGGGCTCAACTCTGCATTTGCATATAAGTTACAACAAAGGAAGGGAGGAGGCTAAGTTACACTTTTACCTGCAAGAAGCATCTGATGAGCAGTAAAGTTGTCAGATTAAGCCCACATTACCTATGGTGTAGACCTGAAGCAGGTACTTCATTATGAGAAAGGTTTGCAAAGTAACCCCAAGGAGGTTTTTTTTTTTAGTTTCTGCAATTTATGCAGATCACTGGCAGCTGTTGCTGAAGTCAGATGTTTTCCATCTATACCTCCTTGCTAGTCCTCATGGTCATCTTCTCCACTCCTGCCCTCAAGAGCCACTTGCTCTGTGGGAGAAGCCATGTCTTTCCAAGAGGCAGAGCCGACAGGAGTGACTGGTCTTTCTCTGCTGAGGGATCCCTTGGGACTTCAGCTTGTCACTACCTTCACCAGCATTGCTCTGAAACCACCCAGGGATATCTGAGGATGTTTACAGACAGCGTTGTCAATGTCCTGGGGCTGCTCGTGTGGTATCTCGCACCTGGACTCTGGTGGGTGACTGTCCCAGGGCTGGCAGATGCTAGCACTGGAGGAGACGAAGTGCTGCAGCTTTTTCCTGTGCTTGGTGTATCTCTTCTCTTAGCAGCACTAAGATGTGAAATCTTTAGAATACAGGAGAGCCACCACTACGCTTAGAAACCTTGACAGCAAACAACCCTCATCCAATCCAGGCTGGTTTTCATTCTGGTGAAGGATTCACCAAAACAGTTCACCACTTTGACAACAGTGTGGAGTTTCTGCAGCATACCTAAAGCCAGATTCAATTTTCAGTGCTGTTAAAAAGATTTGGGCTTTACCCTGGTCTGCCTTTTGGCTGGCCATGGAGACCAGCTACACTGGAAGCAGGTCTCACCTGGGTGACATGGCCAAGAGGTTATGACCTGTATAGTTGCTAAAAGCAGAAATTTTAGCTTTCTATAATGGGAATATATGAATTAGAAAGGCTGGAAAATGACGAAATATGTACTATCTATATCTAGCTTTTTTTCCCAGACACAACAGACATCTAGAAACCATATAAAAGTCTTTGAATTAAATGGGAATAATAAATGTAGCAATATAATTGGGGCACAAATAACTACAGATCAGTAGAGCAACACAAATGCAATGGATGGAGGTCAGGGCAGCATCTGCTTTTCCGATCTTGCATATATGGAGAGGCAGGTATAGCAGTTTGTTACCCTGGAGCCGTTCAAGCATACAGTATGTGGATTTCCAATAAACGGAGACCTTCTGCTTGAGCTTATGTTGCTTTCTTCCTGCTGCTGTTCTGGGATTTATCTGGAGTTCACAGGCTGGGTAAAGTGTCCACTAATCTTACGGCAGCACACTGAGAATGTTTTCAGCAGTGCAGCTGGCGCAGGGGAAGCCATTCATAACCAGGCACAGGCTGTGTAGAGGAGCCAGACGTGTGGATTTGGGAGGATTTTTCTGTATGCACAGGTGAAAGCAGAAGATTTATTTCCACTGGAAAATTTTGGGAACAAATTTGGGCTCACTTCAAATGTGTGTCCTAATAGGCATCAAACATAAACACAAACTTGAGTTTTCAACTTGCTCATGCTGCTGATAGTCCTGTACTCTTAGGAAAAGGATTTTGTGCATGAATCAAATTACTACATCTTTGATAGCTATGAGAAACCACAGGCATTGAAAAAAAACCCCTCTGCATATCAAATAGAAACATAAGAGAAAGGCATAAAACAGAGGAGGAAAAAATACTTTCTCAGAAAAATCTGGGGAAGACAGATTGAAATGAGAGTTGTGCCAAGCGTTACGCTGCTTCAGTTAGTGCTACTAAGGATATACAGTTTGTTTTGTCGGCTGTACTTAAGTAGAACAGAGAGAAGCAGACTCCTGATTAGGCATCCAGTGTGCTGTGCTGCTGATCAATTTACCTCTACACTTTCCTTTGCTTCCAGTCCGTATCTATCTATTGTCTTGGGTGCTTATGTCTAGATATAAGCTTTTGAGGTCAAAGATGCAGTTTCCTGTAGCTGTTCTGTGCTTGCACAGCTCCTCGTGTGGCTAGCCCTTCACCTGCCACTGCCTCTGGAAGGTGATGCTGAAATAAAACCAGCAGGTAGTAAAGGAGCCTCCAGGAGTGATCCCTGTGGGAGGGCATTGGTTCCCAACACTGAAGCAAAACAGGTGGTGTTGCCCTGGAGCTGGATGCTCCTCGTGAGTGCAGGATGGGGGAGAAAGCTTCTGACAGCCGTTTTCAGCATGGGACCAGCCAAGATGCTCCTAAAGTATCCCCAGATAGTATTTCAGATAGGTGGTCATTGTGTTTAAAGCATCATCATATGTCACCGCCATAAACAAATTGAGAACAAAATCTCAAAATCTCGGCCACTGAGGCTGACATACACCTAGAGGGAGGATGCATTTGCCTGCGGGGGCCCAGGACTCCCTGAGAGGCACAAAACCCCAAAGGACCAAATGCTGCTGCCACAGCCCATATGTGCACAGAGAGAGAAACCCAGGGTGTGCTCCAGGGGAATGGGCAGAAGGGAGTTTGTTTTGCTGGCAAAAAAATTGCAGCTTCTGACTATAAACGTAAGGACTACGAGTGTGCAGTCACCAGGGCTCCTGTCTTGGTTAAAGATCCTGCCAAAACCAGCAGAAATCAGATGTGCTGAAATAATTCTCCATTCTCGGTCTCCACTTGCCAGTTGAGCATTCATTGTAGGCCAGTCTATATTTAGAAACAGTGAATTAGACATAATGTAATTAACACAGAATGTTCTTTATTTTTCTATTGTAAGTGGCAATAGCAGTAAATTATCATAAATAATTATGGACCACTTACAGAATTTCCATAGACAAGACAATGCACTTTGATAAGATTTTATAACTGTGCAGACTTTATAGCTGTGGAGGTAAATTACTGTTCCTGTGGTTTCAACATAATGTCTTGTGCAGATAAAGTATTTTTGCAGAAATATGAATGCTTCCAGATGTTTCACATATTTTTCTCATTGATTTAAACTTAATCTTCACATGATTGTGCATAGGGAGTTCGTGTAAGGTATGCATAGAAGGTAGGGATTTGGAACTAGAAATGGGAGAATTTTATACCAGTTCTAAATGCAAATCATGATTTGATTGACTATATCTAGCCAGAAATGCTGCTAGGTGTGAAAATTTGTGTTATTTCTGATATCATACCAAGAGAATTCAAATCTATAAAACTAATATGTTAATTGGAATTGTGCTAGTTTTGATATGTGCACTCTAAATAAAGCTTGAGGGTACTTGATATCCAATTTTAAGGTTTGCCTTGAATCTAAAATTTACTAAATAATTATTATGTTTTTTGGGGGGAAACAGTCCAAAATTTAATCCAACCCATGTTTCAAATAGTAGAGACAGACTCCCTTGAAGCACAAATATATATATTTGGTATGTGTGTGCAGTTGTGTTAATAGACAAATAACATTCTTTGACACAAAGCTTCTTTAGTCCATGGATATTTGAATTTAGGAGGAGAAGAAAACAATTAATAGGATGGTATTTCCTCCTTTTTTTTTTTGTATTGCTAGAAATGTGAGCAATAAATCATAATGCCAGAACATAATGCTTTGGAGGAAGGTCTTTTACAGTAATAATAACCAGCACCAAGCTGATGCCTGGATCCAGCCTGCAGGAGCATGGCATGGAAATACTTTTCAGACCAGACAACTGCTACAAAGGAAAGTTATTTTCTGATATAATTTTAGTCAGCTTATGACAAGGATATTCACACTTTTTAAGAGTGATACTGTACACAGTGTTTTACTGTGAGTACTTTATTGTTGAATCAAACATATCGTGAAGAATATTTTTTTTTCTTAATTTACTTGGATCAGGGAAAAGCATATTATTCTTTTCAGATCTCCTTGCTCATGCACATAGGTTAGTACCTTGGTACAAGAAAGCATTTAGTTACAGGCTTACCTTCAAGCACACACCTAAATCCCATTGAAATCAGACAGCTTTAGAAGTGCGACTAAAGCTAAGTGTATGTGCAATGGTTTGCTGCAAAAGAGCCTTGTGCTTGGGAAGGTATTTAATGTTACATATAACTTGAATCAGACAAACTTTAGGTTGGTAACTGAAGACTATTTTGTTAAAATATTGTGCAAAAATATTGTGTAAAATATTTGTGCAAATTTTGTTTGCACATTTCCTATCCGTGTTAAATGGATTATCTTTAAAACTGTCATAAAAATACCTAGCAAGAATAAATCATACAGCTTTCAATGCAAACTGTTAGCCAATCTCTTATGATTTTATTTAGTAAAACAATACTGAAAATTTGATCCGAATTTTCATAAAAAATCAAAGGAATACCTTTATCTTAAATTGGTGATTTTCCAGATGAAAGAAAACACTGCAATGTGATTTGAAAGTTTGCTATAAACTTTGTGAATAACTTGAAATTAAATGTAAATTATCCTGTGATAGAAAAGCAATCTTTACTGTATTTTACTTGAAATATTCTAGTATTATCTAAAGTTAACAGTGGCATTGAGGGGCTGTTGTGGAGAGCAGGGGGAGCTGGGGCTGCATGCTGGAGTTCCATGCATTATGCTTCCCAAACACAGGTCTTGTTATGATTCAACTTATCCTCTCTGAAGGCTTTTAGTTCAGCTCTGATCCCACTTCCACTGGTGTCCCTGCCATGAGACCGCTAATTTCAGCAGGTTTAAGACGTGACAATAGAACCCATCCAACTAATTTAAGAGAACCTTGGAGAAGGGCTTTTACTGCTAAATCATTTTAGAAAAATTTGAGATGATTCTTGGTTTGGGTTTTTTTTTTCATGAGAATGCTCTAACAACTCCATGTAAATGTTTCTTATGAACAGAGGATGACAGTGTGATAATTCTGCCTTAAAATGGTGTGTATTACTATTAAAACTATGGGTTTTGAGGGGTTCATTGAGAACAAATAGCAGTGCAAAAGGAACCTGTAGATGTGCAGATGTTTGACTTGCTGATCTTCTAGTCATCTTTTAGCCACGAGCCAAGAGGATACTGGCAAACATTGTTAAGTACAAATTAAAGTAATAATCTTTATAAGAATGTCCATACACTTCTAAACCTGTAGGGTCTTAAAAACCACAAAGTGATTGTGAATATAGGACTCCTGGGTTAATAGCTGGAAATCAAATGCATTAGGAAGTCCAGCCGGAAGATGCTGATAAGAAATATTCTTTGTTCCTTTGGAAATAGCAATACTTAAGATAAAAGTAGAGTACATTTTAGAGTGGAGATGAAGCTAACTTCCAAATAAAACATGAAGTGAATATTGAAAAGAACAGCAGGGAAAGCACTTTTGATTTTCTTCATGAGTCCAATATCTGAACTTTAAAAATAATTTATTTTTTGTTTCTGTTGATAGCTCTGTGATAAAATAAAAATGCAGGTTTTCCAGACTTTTTATACTCTGCATCATTGTTTAGTATCTTATTTGCTGTTGTGTCTTTTTTTTTTTTTTCTTAAAGCAATATTTTCTGTTTCTACATCATTGACATAAGCCAAAGAATATCTGACATAAAAATTGCACAATAGGTTCAGGACTAAGAAAGGTGTAAGCTGATGTCTAATTACTGAAATGCTGAATGTCTATTATACATTAGTGCAAATAGCCTGATGTCTCCAGCAGTATTTGAGATTCACTCCTCACGCATCTGCAGCTCTGGATATTTGCTATTGCTGCCTGCTGATGCTCAGTGTCTTAGTAATGAAATGGGTTGTTGTAAGGGAAGGAATTACATGCTGTAGCCACCCAGGATAGCTGAGATGGCATTCAGAGGCGTGGAGTCGCTGCTGCTGCCCTAGCCTCCTGCATACGCACTGCTGGAGAGCTGGGACAAACCCCTGGCCCCTCGTTTCTTCAGCCTATAGAGCACTTTAATTTCAGATAGTCTGGCAGATGCAATGCCATAAGCAGCTCACTTCTCCCTCCAGTAGGATAGCCATGTTGGACATGGGGGCGATCTGTCACGAGGTGCCTGTTGGAATGTGGTGGGACAGTGGTGACAGCTTGGGTGCTCCACGGAGGGACGTTGGACAGCGACAAACTACGACCTGTACCCTGCTCTTTCCTACGAGAGTTTAACAAACCGGTGCTGTGCTCCATGCTCCTCTTGCATCAGCCCGATGACCACATCCTGGCTTTAGCAGCTCTCTCTCTATGCTAATAAAGCCCATAGCAACAATGACAGGGAAATCTCTTTTCCATCTTTCCACTTCAGAAGAAAAATATGATTTGTGGGAAGTGCAGCAAAATGTAGATCTAGCATACACAAACCTTGCAGAGGAATTTGAAGCAAATTCCAGAGTTCCTGTTCTTTATCAGAGTACTAAGTACTCGTGGTCCTGGTCACTGGATCATTTCTTTCATTTGTTAGCCTAATTCTTGGTGATTTCTTTTCCTAGCTATATTCAATTAATCACCTAACCACTTTCCTTTACATGCGCAGCCGCTTTGTTTCACTTCACATGGAGAATTGTAGGCATTGCAGTACGCTTAGAATATTAAATGTGGGAGCTAACCTATCTGTCTTTTATGTGTTCATCACATTGGGATATTAGTAACATTCCTGAGGTATTTAAAAGAGACACTGAAACCTCATTTACTCACAAATGACACCAGGTTTTTGGTGCTCACTCTGCTGGATGCTGCACATCCCATTTTTTTTTAGTAAAGGATAAATAAATGGGTCTTTTCAATGGAAGGGTAAGTGAAGAACACGACATATCTCCAATCTGGGTAAAATACAACTTCATGGGCTTTTGATATAACTCTTATGAAAATGTGCTTCAGAAGTTAGTGTGTAGCTAGCACAAATGTAGGGGTAAATAAGCATCTCCACCTTCATGTTAAAAGTCCCACACATTCAGGATGTTTGAGAAACAAGAATAGGAAAAGGTGGAAAGAAAAGCACTATGTAGAAATCACAGTTTCCTTTATTGTTTCTAACCTTCTCCCTCTCAAGTTTTAAAAATAATTCTGTAGAATTCAACAGAGAATCTCAGCCATATGAATCTATAATAGTGTTTCAGCTCCCCAGGATACAGCGTTGTTCTTTTTTATAATGGAAAGGTTTTTATGGTTTGAATTTATTATTTTATACCTGACATTTTGCTGATATTAATATTGGTAATATCAACAGTACCTCTCAGTCCTCCCATGAACATACTGAGTGTTCAAACCTACGGACCCCAAACCCACTCTGCTCCTGAATATCATCCCTGGCTGGACTTCAGCAAAACCTTCAGGTTGAAGAAAAATTGGCATATTAACACTGTTGAAACAAAAGACTTCAGCCTGAGATCACTTTGTGCTGTGGGTGGTCTTCTGGAAGGATCCTTATTTCTATCTGAACCAAGTTCTCCAGCCATAAATGTCTGGGATTTTAGAGAGTTCAGATTCTCATTCCAATAAAAAGAGATTTCTGCAACCTGATAGTGGGATAAAACAGAATTTCATATTCTACCTTTGGGCTCTCCAGTGAATATTTCTTTTGCAAACTGAAAGTGCTAATGTTTCTGTAAGCCTCACGACCACATCTAGGTGTTACAAGGCAGGGGATAACTTCACCAAAATAAAATTTGCATTTTAGTGTCAGTTTTTGGTGTCATGGATAACCTTATGTGATAGACACAAAATGCGTGTCATCTGAGTCTTATGAAAGGCAAGAAAAGAGTGTCTTTGTTTTTTTGGTTTGGTGGGGTTTTTTTTTTGTTTGTTTTTTACCTCCTTAATAATTATTATCTCCCAAAGATGAGTGAAATTATCTCTGACAAGTGGTGTAAAACTAAGGATAGGACAGAGAGAGAATGAGTGTTGCTTGTTCAAGTCAGGGGGTTTTATAGTTCTTCCTTAACTTCATGGAAGGAGGAAAACACACCTCTTTCAAGCTTGGCTGGATTTGAAATTATCTATTGTCATGCTTCCTCTAGCTCAGCATCCTCATGGGCTGTTCTTAGTAACATCTTCATTTTAGGATTATATAGTCTATTTAATGCATATGCAGCAGACTTCTAATTGCCTATGTTGCGGCAATCCTTGGAGATCAAATTTCTCTCTTAAAGGCTGGCATATACTCATGGAAAAATATGTTTTCTACAGTAGGTTCACAACTGGGGCAAAAGAGAGAAACTGGCAGAGGGTGTGGAAGGAAGGAAAGAAATCTGGAACTCCTCTGGTGAAGCTTGTGGATGGAAGAGTGCAGTCTAAACCCTATGCTATGCATAAAAATTATCAGAAGGAAGAAAACAGGAGGCATCTGCCAAAGCTGAAGTAGTGGTGCATTCACAGGCAGAAGTAGGTCAGATATAAGGGAGGCTATTATTTCAAGGATTTATGACTTACAAATAGTTTTGGAGTAAAACTACCAAATTGAGGAAGTTACTTGGCTAAGATGATTACTTTTTTTTTCCCCTGATGCCTCACTTCTGGCAGATTCAAAGCAGAAGTGTAGAAGCCCTTTGAAAGCTCAGATATATGTAACAGAGACAATTCCACCATTTAATTTAAAATTGTTGATCATCAAATTAAAGTAGGATTAGATAGGGGAACTAGTATGAAATGGTATTCCATCCAACCTTTTATCATGTTTCCTTCATTCAAAGATTTGCTGAATGAGACGTGTATCTATCTACCTATTTATCTATCTCTCTATATAATTCAATCATATGGCTTTTAGAGCTTACCTTATCTATTCCTCGTATTAATTTCTCAGTAATACTTGTTAGTCCATTAGGGTATCTATTTCCTCTTAGCTAGCAGAAGCAAGCCTTGCTCCCATTTGCATTATATACACACAAACAGCATCATTCAGCTTACACAAGTACTAGAGCCTGACCTAGCAAGTGCTGGAGAAGGGTGGTGTTGTAACAGTGCTTACAGTTTTATTTAACTATAATAAAAACATTTGTGAAAAACAAGACTAACGTTCAGACTAATATTCAAACACAGGAAAAGCATCACAACCTTGGTTTCTTCCTTTAAGTGACAAAAAAGAGTCACTACAATCTTTCTCTAATAAGACAATAAAATAATGTTTTATTGAGTGATACATGGCTACCATCTTCCCCATAAAATAACTTACTTCTGTCTGGTGACTATCTAAGACACAGTTATTCCTTATGTGAATATTTTGCAAAGGAAAAAGTCACATCAAGATCAAAAAGGTCCTGTCACACTGTGCTATTGAGCTAAAGCCTGAAGCCTGAATGCTGGAAATACCTGGACAACACGTTGTGTGTAAGACTCGCTTCTAGCTACATGACCATTGTCCACTGACCAGAAAGCACTAGTTAATTGGTAAGAGAACAACAGCCACAGGGATGGTCATGTGCCGCCTCTCCAGGGGTTCCAACTTCCATATCACAAGCTTTTATGTGAATCATGGGACCTAAAGAATGGTTACTGATCACCTGTGCTCATCCCTGAAGAAGAATAATATCAGCCATACACTTCGAGTGGCAGAAGGTCACAGCCATAATGCTGAGCAGCCGTTTTTCAACAATAGCCCAAAATGTGTCTCTCCCGTTACCCTTTCTCCCAAGAGGTGCTTTCTCTAGCTTTTGCCAAACCATATAAATCAATGACTGCCACATTATTGTATCAGCATTTTTCAGCTTTCTCACTGTAGAAAGAGGCACCATGTCTAAGAATAACCTCCAGTGAGAAAGAATTCCTGTTTCTCATCTGTACCAACTCCACCAAAGCCTAACTTTTTGCCACCATCTTTTAAGGCAGGGCTTTAAAAACATTTTGCCACTGAGTTTTAGAAAACCCTGCAGAATCAGATTTCTGATCATTTGAGGTTGCTGCAGTAAGGTAGATATATGCAATTGTTATCATATATATTTTGCTAATATTGTTCATATTTTTAGCTCATGACCTATATTTAACAAATATATATGCAATGTGACACATGCCATCAGAAATTAGACATGCCATTATGAAAATATAAAGAATGTGACACGCACCATTAACACATGTCAAAAATCATTAGAATCCTTCTCCATTAAAGCTACCCAAGCACTTCTAAAATGAGGAAGCCCAGCCTCTTTACAAACACACAGTTTAGCTGGTACACCTTTTATTCTGTCTTATAAAAGCTCTTGGCTAGATTGTCTATCATTATTCTATATTCTTTATTTGTTCACATTAAATCCAGTCTTTCCTGTAATATATGGTCAGAAAAGTGGCAGCACAAAGCTCGTTTCTGGTAGCACTTGGCACATGCTGATGGGATTTATGCAGATTAAAATGCAAAGCAAGTTGATAATCTAATGCAAAGTATCTTTCAGCCCTAAATCAGAAGCAGAAAATGCAGCAGTCCTGTTTTCCCTCACTAAACCTTTCAGGAAGTCTTGAACTTTGCTCTTCTTCCCCAATAAAAGCAGGTGATCTATTTCTCGCTTTCTCTGTTCTCCATTCAAAGTAATTAATTAAAATTAAATTCCTAGAAGTGTTAAAGGGGTTGCATCAACAACATGTGTTAATATCTCCAGTGCTATCAGAGTCATCTCCACTTTGAAGAGGCTCTTTGTTGCTAGGAAAAAGTGGATGAAAACGACTTTCAAGCCAAAATAGCTTGTTTGGAAAGGCTGTGTTAACAACTGAGTTTTAAGGAAGCCCACCTTTATGATTAATCAACCAAGAGTTTATTAAGGAATAAGAGTATATATGTATGTATAAAGTTATAAATAACGCTTTGAGCATCACCTCGGGCACGTGCAGAGCTGCCCTATCCTCTCCCTTTTTTAATTTTTGAAAATCCTTCTTCAGACCTGAGAGATAAAGAAAGTTATTTTTGCTCTTTCCGGATTTTGGAGAGGGAAACATGAGTTTCCAAAGCTTTCTGAGGACACTGCATTTAGGGATGCTGCAAAAATCCTTCCACTCAGTTAGCAGCACAGGAGGAGGGGAGTCCCTGGGTCTCCTCTGGGATGGTTTGGGGCCAGAGGAAGGGGATAAAGCTGGGCTGCAAACGTGGTCCTTTTTGCAGAAGGTGGCACAACAAATGAGCATCTGTCCTGCCAAACTACTAGTGAGCTGGTAGATAAATTTTAAGAGCTTTGTCAACATCAATTTGCTTCCAGCCTTCCCTGACGTACAGTCCAGGGTGTCTTCGGAGCCGTCCTCAAGAACTTCTGATCCTGAGATCTCATGCTCTATTTGTCCCTGGTGACTGCTGGCCTTTGATTCATTAGTGCAGACAAACTGATTTCTTTCCACCCCTTCCCTCCACATCCCAAGCCAAGGATTTGGCTTTTCTGTGCGCACGAAAACATGTCCCAGGAAGTCCTAAAATGAAAAGTGTTTACATTGCAACTTGCTCGCTAGAAAACTCTTATTCTCTTCTGACACACTGATCTTTTTCACACTGCTTTTGTTCTCTCGTTAGCATACACAGCTGCCTGCATTATGCCATGCCGAATGTAACACAGGCAGGATCTGCTTGTCAGTGTGTCAGGCTGGAAAAAGTATGATTAAAAATTATGTTGCTCATTAGTCATTGCAAATCAAACCAAGAACAATGCTCTCTGGCCAATTTGTAAACAAACATCCTGTTCAACCTGTTTTGCGATTTCTCTTTAAGGAAAAGAATAGGAGAGCAGCTCATAAATAAATAACTCCCTAATTCTGCTGGAGACACATACTCAGGGCAGCTTTCTGGATGGATAAATATTCCATAATTTCATTTTCTACAAAATTGCCTCCTATGAATTTTGGCTTCAGATATCCCTAATGCCAATAATGATTCATAAATATTTTATGAAAGCGAGCACAGTGTATATGTGCATGCGTATGTGATGTATGCCTGTTCTCATGTGGACAAAGCATTATCATTACAAATAACAAATTAATATCATGAGAATACTGTCAAGAACATCACACTAGTAATAAAATACCTCAATCTGAACACAGATATATGTTCGTCTTCTGTTCACTAACACCCAAAGCCTATGCAATAAAGTGTTAATATTACAAAAAAAAGGAATTTCAGTGTAATTCCTACATATTTTTTCCTTCCCAAACACTTCTTCAGTTCTCTTGGTCATCTGGAGGCCTAGGAAGAGCTTTGAAATCAGTCACATAATTCCCTCATGTGTGTAAATTTACATTCATGGCCACAAACAAGTCTGAATTCAGACACCAGTCCATGCCTCAGAAAAGCACATTTTCTGAGACTTCCAGCAGAGTTGAAGAAGGAGGATGATGGCACAATGCCATGGACTTTCCTGCCCTGTGCTCTCAGGAAGGTAGTTGCTTATAGGTGGGAAAAGAACACCAAGTATATATGATACTGTATATATGAAGGTATTAAACTAATTGAGCATGCACCATCGAGGCACAGCTGCGGTCCCCATCCTGCACCTGTTGCAGGTGAATCTCTTTGAACACTTCTCAGTCTGACCATGGAATAGCTTAAATTGCAATGCAGCCATTTCCCCCAGTCAGAAACATGGCTCTGGATCTGGTCCAGAGCACAGGAATCAGTAAACAGCTGATACCCCTCCATGTCCTGTTCTCTTTGCAAAGAAGGGCAGAACAAACTCTGGAAAAACACACTGCCAGGGTCTCCAGCAAACTGTTACAAAGTGACATGCTCACATAGAAATATCGTTCCTTACTGTTGTTAATTAAACTTTGTTTAGTACCAGGAGGCATGGAGGTTTATACTCTTGAAATAATCCTGTTCGTTTTAGTTGTTACCGGACCCATTGAGGAAACTGTCACAATCCTAATGTTCTGGATTGATTTAGCAACATTTGTGTGTGTACAAGGGAATTGCAACATGGGAACGAGTGCAAGCTGACACGTAGTTCCAGCTGAAAAGCTAAGAGAATATTTATTTCATTATTTGGTTGCTGAATTTTTTAAGAGCAGTAAGTGCTACGTGATCTATATCTTGATTATACTTTAGTTCATCGGGTTAGCATCTATTTTGGTTTGCCTGTTAATTTTCTGAAATCTTGTTCTTTACCCAGTAGACCACAATAAGTCAAGCATATAGAATCATAGAATTGTTTGGGGTGGAAGGGACCTTAAAGATCCTCTAGTTCCAACCCCCCTGCCATGGGCAGGGACACCTTCCACTAGACCAGGTTGCTCCAAGCCTCATCCAGGCTGGCCTTGAACACTTCCAGGGATGGGGCATCCACAGCTTCTCTGGGCAACCTGTCCCAGTGCCTCCCCACCCTCTCCGGGAAGAACTTCTTCCTGATATCCAATCTAAACCTCCCCACTTTCAATTTGTCCCTGTTACCCCTTGTCCTGTCACTACAGGCCCTTGTAAAAAGTCCCCCCCAGCTCCCTTTGTAGCCCCTTCAGGTACTGGAAGGCTGCAATAAGGTCTCCATGGAGACCTTACATCTGCTATACTATGATGTTGGTCTCTTTTAGGTCCCGAGCACTGAGCCAATCAACAGAAATGGAAAAATCCATCAGAGATGGACCGGTCTGCTGTGACCCTGGGGGCACTGGGCCTCCAGGCTTCTCCCCACTCTGCAGTGCATGACTCTGCATTCCCTCCAACAAAGCCATCTGTGATTCTGTGAAAGTACATTTCCAACAGTACATGACACTGCATCCTATATTCCCCAACACTGCATAAGTCCCACTGCCTGCATGCCCTGATTCCTTACAACTGAGCAGAAAACATTCCTGCCAAACCTTGTTACACAGTGCACTGCAGTGTAGTACGGAAAAACATCTTTTTCTGGTTTCAACTCAAATGTGTATGAATTCAGCATACTAGCAAAGGATTATTTACTTTTATAGTATGAGATCACTTAATACTCCCTTTGTATTCCTATCTGGAGTCCCAGTTGAGCAGGGCAGCTCTGCTCCAGCGCTCCATGTTCTCCACGCAACGTTAGGGAACTGAGACACGTGACAACCTGTACTGACATTGGGTCTGATAAGCAGAGAAAAAGTTTCCAGTTTGAAAGGACAAAGGTTGAATTTTTTCCAGATCTGCCAATTGACATCACTTGCATTTTATACTCAGGAGATTTCCATCTCCAAATAAAAGCCCAGGTAACAGATCAGACTGCATTGAAGAGGATTCATTAGAATTTCTCTGCAGTCTCTTCTTAAAATACTGAAAAAACCAACCTCAGTCAAGCTAGTTTTCCTATTCAGGACTTCTCATGCTGTTTCTAAACTTACTTGTCAGACAAGCAAATATTCATCCTATTTTTGTCAAATTCAGTTCATTAAATTCTCTGCAAATCTGAAGTAACTACAATAACAAAACTGAAAACCTACTCTGCTGCTTGGAAAAGTATCTTGGACTTATTTGTAATGCTTTTGCCACTTCATCATAGCAAAAAATGGTTAATATATGCTGCAAAAAAATATTATGGATATACATTTAATAGGTACATGTTGTAATATATTTACAGAAAATTAAGGCTGCATTACTAATTATGAGAATAGCTGCATCAAAGCCATTTCTGAAAGGATCATCTTGCTCTTGAAGACCTCCCATGGGGAAGAGCCCAGAGTCTACACAGACTGTCCATCCTGTTGCTCCACTGTACATTTCTTGAAAGCTGCTTTTTTTTGGTACCTAAAAAGAATTTCAGGACACAATATGACTTTCTTTTTGCTACACTCTTCAGGGACATGAACTGTACTCTGTTTACCTTTTCAGCAGGCTAGTATGAACCAGAAGTCTCTAATATCCCCCTTTGATTTGTTTGGGTAAGGTTTTTTAATGTTTAACATTCCTTATTTATTGAAATTTACTAGTTGTCTTTTCCAGTTGCCAGGTCACTCCTGTTGTCCTCTTTACCTGAGTCTCTAAAGCTCACCTTCAAATTCTGTTAGGGCCAAACCAAGTCTCAGTGAGGTTGGAGAATTATTTTGTGCCTGGTATTTCTTACATTTACATCCTTCTCCACTGTTTTCTATGTTGCTCTTGTCCCTTTTTTATTTCATTCTGGGTTTTTTAGGACATTTCATCGAGGTCATCTGAAATTCGAGTTTTATTCTCAAAGTACTCCCAGTTACTCTAAATTCACAAATGGGATAAGAAAGTTTTCTATTCAATCATCCAGGTCATTAATAAAAATATTGGATACTACTATGGAATCCCATCTGATGTCTCTTTCCCCTTCAATAAGGAGTCATGAATACTTTAAATATGTTTTTCTAATGAGTTCTGCAGCCACTTCTTGTTTCACTAGATTATGCTTTCTGAAAACTTAATAATTACCAAATCGTTAAATTATAGGAAAGTCAAGAAATGGGAAAATTATAGCAAATGCAAGTTTGCAATATTTGCCTAGCCCTGATTTCTGAAAGACCTATTCCTTTGCTGAATTATATTTTTAAAATGCTTGCTTGCATGCTTTAAGTCAGGTCCATATTGAAATAAGTTTAGGAATTAACCGATCATGAAGACTGGAGCATTTTGAGAATACTGTCTAAACTCCAAGACAAAATACTCTGTCACGATAGTATAAATAGTAATGATTGTAAATGTAAATTGCTAGTTATGAGTAGTGATTTCATCAGTGCTAACAGTGGTGCTAATTACAGCAGCAAATCTTTCTTCATCAGCTATATTCTTCTCCTGGTCTTGAAGTGAGGAAAATTTTATTTTGAGGTACAAGGATAAAACTCTATTGCTTCAATAAATAACTGTGGATCAGATATGAGCTATGTGTGCTGATAAGCTCCTCATTAAAACAAATGTATTGATGGTAGTATTGTCTATTAAGACAACATAATATATAGACAGCTGGATCATATATAATTTAAGCTGTTCTCACTTTACAAACCTGACAACTGAACAAATATAATTGATTCATATATTGCAATATTCATTCCATTAGTTAGACTATATATCTAAAATTGAAGATGTCAATCAAATACAATTGATACATGTTTTCATAGAGCACTGTGATTCCTTTTATTAAACTGAGAAAAAAAAATCAATCACTATTTTTGGATTCAGATTCAAGAGTCTGACTCCTGCAAGTTATGTGGCAATAAATATACATGTTTATTTTAGTCATGCTAGAAAATTACTCTGGATACTTTGATCTACTTAATGTGTAAGAAAATAAGCTATTTATGATAGCAGTGTCTATAAACACTTTAAACAAATAGTTTGACTGACATATAGGCCCCAGAGATAGTACTGATTCTCGCTTACACCAATTTTACACTCCATTGGATTCAGTGAAAGTTACTCTTGATTTACACCAGCACAAAGGAGATCAGAGCAGGCCTGCTGTCTTTCACAGACTGATCTGTGGCTCCTGAATTGCTGGATGAATAATGCTGAGGTAAATATTACAGGTTCTGTCTGCATTTTTGTAGTAATTTACTTCTGAACCTTGGGAATAAAACCAGAAATCTGTCATAAACAAAGCACTCATTTCCTTTGTCTGTGTTCACTGAGTGGATCTGCCCCACTCGGTGTGTAAAACATGCTGTAAGGCATTTTCTTATTCAAAAAGGATGTGCAAATGCTGTTTTAATAAGTTTAGAGTTCCCGATGACTGCTTTCAGCTGCAGGTGTGGTACGACTGCCACATGCACGGCCAACAGTGATGTGCAGGCGTAACCCACCGTGGGCATCACTTCCAGCTATGGTGGCACCCACAGCAAACCCCTTCTTGACAGAGATGCGGGGAAAAAAACATCTGAAGGAGGGAAACTTCACCAAGAAACCGAGTGCCACAGTTTGTAAAAGTCCTGTAACAATTTTACATCATCTTTGCCCTATTTCCTTTTCCTACTATGCTTCTAAAATAGCAGCGGACCGTGTGGTATCTGAGGAAAGAATAAGCCCATGCAGCTTTTCCCAAAACAACAGTTTGTGTGGCAGTTCAAATACATGGAATATTTTAGTTTTGACCTGTCTCTGATATCTGTTGCTGTCTTAGACACACAGACACATACAGTGTATTACTCTGGTGCCTCCTCACACATGGAGAGATAAAGGTATGAAAGTCCCTATGTGTGTAGGCTATAACATTATAAGTAACTTTATATTATTATATTGAAATTAGATACCTTATTATA
>NW_010225110.1:0-22252 GCF_000690775.1 Eurypyga helias
TGAAATGAGATGGGGCCACCGAAGAGTCCAAGGTTTTAAACGGCTCATACACAGTCTGTTACAGAAATGCAGAAATTAAGCAACGCTGGAAAAAAACCTGTTTAGGGGGAGAAGGAGAGCAAAGAACAAGTATCACAGAGAGAAGGCACTGGGCGATAGAACGTTCACACTGAATGTAGTACTGCAGGTCAACGAAGGAAGAGTAAGGGGTTGAAGCACACCAGAAAACACATAATCACAGCCCCAGGAGGACTGAAAGGAAAGGAGAGGAGGAAGAGGAAACACCTTCAGCACCACACTCTTCTTTCTAGTAAGAATCTGGGACGCTGATGACCTGCTGCAAACCGTTCCCTTTTTCCTTCAGCAAGGCTACTACATTTGACCTTAGGATGCAGAGGCAGAGTGGAAAAGTGAGCTTAACTCTGGAAAAAGGGGTAGGAATTAGAATGTAACATTTTAAAGTATATAATTGAGTGGTTTTCTGTAGTAATTTTTAAAATAATTATTAACTTCTCTGTAATACTTTTTAAAAATTATTTCCTTCTTTTTTTCCCCTGTAATAACTAGATCTGGCCTAACAATAATTATTTGATAATACTGTTAAGATTTCAATTATAATAAGAATAAATTCTTGGTTCTACAGAGAAGGTTTATGTCCTTCCTGCCCATAAAATGATTTTTCTACATAAGAAAGTACTTCTATTGCATTTGCATGGCTCCAACACCTCACTGAAACCCCAAGGTGTGTGCAAGGAATGATGCATGACAGAAGAAGCTCTAGTCCTGTGATTAGACACAGTACCTTGGGACACACTAAACGCACGATAACTGAAGAGTTTTCACTACAGGAACTGCAAGACTGGGAGCACTCATCACTCACTGCTGCGTAGTTGGAAGCTGGAAGCAAGCAGTTGAGAAGCAACAACCGCACAGCATCAGTCCACACCCCTGTTTCTCTGTGGTTTCAGTGACTTACTGCTGAAGGAGATGAGGACCATCACCATGCCAGGCATCCAGAGTGAGCTGAGGCAAGTAAATAGCAGCTCATTCCATAGGGTACTGGGTCTGGCTGGGATAGGGTTAATTTTCTTCAGAGCAGCCCATACGGTGCTGTGCTTTGGATTTGTGAGGAAAACAGTGTTGATAACATAACAGTGTTATGGCATTGTCAGACCATTGCTGAGCAGTGTTTGCACCTCCCTGGAGTTTTCCTTCCCGTGTCTCCCTTTTCTGTCTCTGCCACCTCAGCCAGTGGGCTGGGTGGGCACAAGAAGTTGGGAGGGGACACAGCCAGGACAGCTGACCCCACCTGACCAAAGAGATATTCCAGAACGTAAGAGGCTCTCTGCAATAAAAGCTGTAGGAAAGGAAGAAGAAGAGGGAAACATTCATGGTTATGGTGTTTGCCTTCCTAAGGTAGAGGTGATAAAGCACTGCTTTCCTAGAAAAGGCAAAACATTTGCCTGCTTATGTGAAAATAGTAAATGAATTCCTTTTTTTGCTATGCTTGTGCACACAGGTTAACAGAAACAGAACAGTTTAAATAATTGAAATAAAATAACAATAATGAGAAAATAAGATACAAAACAACTGATGCAGAATGCCATTGCTCACCACCTGCCAACCAACGCCCAGCAAGTCCCTGAGCAGCAGGCCCTTGCCAGCTTTTCCCTAGTTCATATAGTGATCTCAGCACCACATGGCATGGAACGTCCCTTTGGCCAATCTGGGTCAGCTGTCCTGGCTGTGCCCTCTCCCAGCTTCTTGTGCACCCCCAGCATTCTCAGTCTATAAAGCATGAGAAGCTGAGAAGTCCTTGACTTAGTGTAAGCACTGCACAGCAACAGCTAAAACGTCACCGTGTTATCAATATTATTCACATCCTAAATCCAAAACACAGCACTGTACCATCCACCAGGAAGAAAATTAACCCAGCCAAAACCAGGACAGTGCATCATGTGCAAGGAGAGTGATTCACAGTTGAATATAGGCCTGACTTACCAAGCATTTATTCAAAATTCTGAGTGCACGCACTGCTGCAGGCTCATAGTTTTGCCGCCTCCTAAGACAGCTCGACCTGAACTAGCTGTGCTCAGGCAGCAACTGAAAACGCAAATGTAGCAACACCCAGACTTTAACATACGCCAGCAGTAACACAGCAACACCAAAATGAATCCTTCAGGCATCCCAGACTGCTAACACACCCCAAAGCCCAGAATATCATTCAGCTAACATTTGCTATAGTGAAGTACGCAAGAGCTTGCAATGACTGTGCCTTCACTTTGCATAATTAACATTATCAGAAAAAGTTACAGAAGTCTGTAAGCTCTTCAAAGAAAAAGAAAAAAGGATCAAGTGTATATCTTTATTAAAGAATGCTAACACCCTTGACATGACCCAGATCATCATGAGGACTGTTAAATTTCAATTAGCTTTGAGCTATGCTGATAGGACTTTACTAATAATTGCATGATTTTCTTAAGGAAAATTCTCAATTTTTTATGAGACAGGAGGGAGCATGAAATTGTAAGTTCTTTTTCACTTGTTAAATGTAAAAATCATTAACAATAAAAGGTATTGGATTAGAGGGAGAGCAGGAGGAAAGATGGCTCAGTAACGGAGGCAATGATTTGGGATTTGAGAAATATGAATTCAAATCCTAGCTCTGCTAGACTCCTTCTCCTGGCACATCAGTCAGGCTGTTCAATTTTCTGGTTTCTCCTTCTGTAATAAAGAGATAATGACACATACTAATCTCACAGGAACTTGGGGACTTGATATCTCTTAAATGCCACAACGCTATGGAAATGAACTTGATCAAAAACATCTTAATGCTGTAATCTGGAGAACATCCAGAGTGCATACAATTGTCAATGGAAGCTGTTTACATGCATGTAAAAATTTATAATGCCTGAATAAGATGTCTGCAGTATAATGTTTATGAAGAAAATACCTCAGTAGTGTGAGAAGACAGGCTGCTATGTACAGGACCCTAAGGTTAGTCCATATTCAACACCTATACCTTTTACTTGGTAGACTCAAAACACCACTTAGAAAGATGGAGGATTGGGAAAGTGGACAGAGGAATCCATAGAAAGAATACTGACTGTGTTCTTAAAAGAGAGGAAGGAGAAAAGAAGAAACTATTAGATATTTGTTTACACGTGCATCTGTATGCAACGAAGAGTGAATTACACAGCTAGCTTTCCTCACGGAGTTGTAGTTCACAGTGATCTAGAGTAGTATTTCCAAAAAAACACTTGTGCTGTGAGTTGGTCTCCTGTTTTCAAAAAGTCAGTCCTATTCAATTTCAGTAAGCTTTACACTCTTTAAGCTGCTTTGAGAGAGTAACTGTTTAGATCTTCAGGTGCTAAAATACATATGCAGATAATTATCTGCAGCAGCGACACAGCACACTGTGCAAACATAACCCCCTGCCCTTCTACAGCTTAGGTACTCCTAGATTACAGTGGTGGTTTAACAGTGATTCATGTGAACCTGCTACCACATCCTGCTCTTTTTGTCTAAGATCATCAGAGATTTTACTGATATAAACTTCAAATTACTGACACCAAACAAAAGAAAACAACACCTTTTTCCCAGCAGGAAGTGAAAAAAGGTAAATCTTGGAAAATGAAGACTTAAAAAACCCCCACCCCTGAACAAACCTGTTTAGTTCCCCGTGCAGGAAAGAGTTAAAAATCATATCTAACTAAACACTTGTCTAACTAACGGAAAAGTAGTATTACCAATCAACCATCTAAAACTGAATTACCTTGCACCAGCACTAGAAAAAATTCAAACACAGGTCAGGGTTAGCTACCTTAGCTAAGCTTTTTCTGCAGAAAAAACATCCATGAGTATTTCCCTGCTCATCATTAGAAGTGTGTAAATGCCTCGCTGCTTCTGGTCCTTAATGAATTCCTGCAATAACTGTTGAAGATATTTGAAGATATCGCAAAACAACAATGAATAATATGACAATGGAGCAGATACTAACAACTAAACAGTTCCCCATCCTAGCTCCAATGAAGTAATGGAGCAGAACTTACTGCTTCATTTACGTTATCTAACTACCATTCTTCAACCTTTTTTATTGTAATTCACAGATATCACTAATGCAAAGTGCTGCAATTTTAAAAATATTAAACTCTCTGGGCTAATACTATCATTCAGACTACATTAGAATACAGAGAGATGAATAAATAAGAATGCAATCATTAAAATCTTTTTTCTTATACATTTTATTAGAAAAAGGCTATAATAAAGGTTTTTTTTCTACGAGAATTATTATATTCTATAATAGCTCTCTTTCACAATTATTTTGTTCATGCCTCTCAGGTAGAAATCCCCAGATCATACTAAACTCCTCAGATTCCTCCTTGGTATGCTATGATGTTTTGGAAAGCGGATTTATTGTATTAACAATTTTAAAAGATGTGTTTAATGAGAAGAAAAAAGGACCCATAATCCTCAATAATAAAATATTTTCAATGCAATAATACCTATTTTTCTGTCACTTATTTCAACATGTTTACAAATCAAAGGAAAAAAACAGCTCTTAAGTCAGGGAAAGGGGTTTTGGATGCCTTTCTTTCAATGGCTTTCCAGGCCTTTACAACACAGCAACTAGTTTTGTGTCACTGACAGACTCCAGTAGAAGTGACGATGAACTGTTCTGAGCCGGACAGCATATTTGCATACAAGCATTTATATCTACTAGGGTTTAAAATGTGGATAATTGTGGCTGATCTTCCAAAGGATGCAATGATCAATATATGCCAATAACATGGCACATCACCGTCTCATCCTCTATTACCTTAAAAATGTCCAGCCAAGGAAACAGGCTGGTAATGAAACAACGAGATTGCTGAACTGCACTGTCCTTATCAAGCTATGCAACAACTACATACAACCTGAATCTTTAAAAAATGCATTAGAATGCACAAGTATACAGAACTTTTCTCTCAAAAAGCAACTGTATAAACTTTTTGCCCAACATGGAAAGTATAACAGCTTTCTTCTACTTTTATTCTGAACTGTTTTCCGAGAACTTATGTGGAATGCCAAACAGAAATGGCTTATTTGCCAAAGAATACAGCTTTAGGCAAGGGAGCTGCGTAGTGGAAGGCTAACCACAATAATTCATCTTTCCAAATGAGCCAGGCACAGAGAAATACAACATGACCACTGCCAACGTCCAGCCTTCTGAACTGGGATACCAGTCTATGATCTTCCACTTGACTGGGGCAGATCATTGTCATTACACACAACATCAATCCCGTTTCTCGTCTTTCCATTTTAACCAGCATACAACAGCCCGAGCATGGAGATCATGAGATGTGCTATTGCCTGACGCTGCACTCTGCAGTATTCCTACTGTAACGAGTTGCAGTTCATGACAATGGAATGGGAAAAATGCTCCAGTTAAGGGAATGAGTGAGGACTCTGCAGATCTAAGTTTTTGTCCATTTCTGCTATAACGTTCTTGTCAGTCACTCTCTGAGCTTGATTTCCCATTGTACATTTGGAAGAATTCTCTCTCCTTTGCCTGTTGTGTATTTTTAGCTGCTGTTTTCTGGAACTGTCTTTTATTGCTCTGTTTACAGGTTTGCTCAATGCACTGCAGCTTTGGTTGAGTACTGTAGACATTATTGCGCAATTAATATAAGGTCAAATGCCAAATAAATCCAGAGGCTATCCGGTAGAATCAACCACCTGCATTGCATAATTAAATTTCAAAATTCAGAATTTCTCTGTAATTAAACAGTTAAAACTGTATTTAAATTATTTATCTATCAAAATGAAATAGAAAAATATTGTAAAGCAACCACAGATAGAAAATACACTTAAATTCAGCTGAGGCATAGGGAACACACGACTTACTGTCATTATTACATGGGGGTTTTGACACGTGACAGAAGTTTGTTTCATTACATACCATTCCATAACCTTCACATATCTGTGTTGGACTGCTATTACTATTTTAAAATGCTTTTTCTAAATAAGGGAATCGGACAAACCATTTTATAATCAGTGATGTACTACATGTGTACACCATGTCACGGGTGAATAGGGCATAACGCCCAGCCATATGGTGTACTTAAGAGCCAACTCATCTACATCGCCTGTTACCAGGCAACATGCTGGACTTCAGTCTCAGCTTGGTAAAAAAAGTGACCTCTTAGCCCTAGACGTTGATTGATATTCATTGTGCTGGTTAGGTTATGATCACAAGGGAAAATAATAAAACCAATTATGCACATTGAGATTTGGCAGCATTAAACCTTCCCCAAAATTCCAAATGAGTATTTTCTTCTGCTTTTCTGTCACATCTCCCAAATCTCTGCTTTAGCTTGTTGAAGGAAGATGAGTATCTTTCCCTTCAACTACATTTATAGATATTGAAGCACTATATTCACAGACAAATTAATGTTAGCCTCCTAAAGACGTGCCAGTAATTATCTCGGGGAACACTGTCTCCCAAGGGTTAGAAACCACAACCTCATTCCTGCGATTTTTACCAGAATTTTTCTAACAAAAGCTGTCAATTGCACCAAATTCTGCTAAGAGTTGTAAGGTTATTCTGTGACAGAAAATATTGCTCGTGACAGAGGAAAAGCTAAAAGCAACAAGCATGCTGAGCACTACAGAATTGATTTAAATCTGTCATCAGGACAAACAGGCTTTTTTTTTTTATCCTGTAAGCCAGACAGCCTTTCTGAAATAATGAAATCTTTTTTCAATGACATTAAGAGGAAGATTGTGTTCAGTGTAGGAGAATAAACGTAAAAATCTTATTTCTAACAAGGACTGTAGGTCCAATTTTTTCAATGACACCAAACTATGTGTGTTGGGGCAGACCTCAACTACTAATATTAATACACTTGAACAAAACAGTGAATCTTGCCTATTATTTTGTCAATGCACAGTTTTTGTTCTACACACAGAACAAAGAAAAGTGTAATTATAAATGTATGTAAAACACAAATATATCCAGTCAGCCCAATACAGAACAAGCCATGCTTAATAGCCTAAACGAAGTGTTAGAACACTGCAGTTCATTTTAAGCAGAGGATTATTAAGAACTCTTTGAGAAGTACCACATCCACACCCACCAAGAACAGACTTCGCTTTTTCTGATACTTCTGCATTTATCACTGTAAGTATAGAAAGTCCTATTTCTGATTAAAAAGTGCTTAATCAATGTTGTTTCTGAGTATGTGTCAGAACAAAAACAAAAAGAAAACCATCTTCACAAGAAAAAAGAAATTCCAGGTACGAAACAGCAACAAATAGTCTGGATATGAAAGCCTCTTCTCAGCAGGGAAAAAAGCAAAAAAGGAATCAGCACAAATACTTTTTCATACGTCCCATAAATTTTGGAGCTTAATTCATGATATTCCCTATTCTGACATTACAGGTTCATTTAAACAGGAAAGCATGATGAATTATCCATTGCTGTTCTCAGGGAAAAAAATTTCTGTGACTGATCTATGTACAGAGTAATTTTTTTCTGGTAGAATCAGCCAAAGGTAAAATAAATAAGATAGTGACATAATCCTAACATGTAAAAGGGAAATACAGGAGAACAGCACTTTAACCTACACCCAGAAACAGGGAGGATTGTTTTCTAAGCATGTCACTGAAGACTAAAAAGTATCAGATCTTGTACTTATGGTCTATTAGTCTTGCGATCCAGCATCAACGTGGCAAGTTGTGAAGGCCGAAGTGTTTCTTCATTCATTGTGACAGCACAACAGAGATTTCGGTCAGCCAATGAAAATAAAGCAAACAACAAAAATAAGTGCACTTACTGAAAGAAGGCTCCGATCATGAAAACAATAGGCACCACTTGCATGGGGCTTCTGTGTAGTTTCCTAAGAAAAGAAAAACACATTCTTGTTGTAGATGAGAGGTTCAAAGGAGATCATATTTGTGCCCCAAACCCATGGAATGCTGAAGGTAGGCTTTAAGAACTGACAGTGCGTTATTTGGGCTTTCACAAGAAGGGCTGCATACATTCATGTGTTATAATTGGTTTTTTTATTGTAGCAGAAAGCCAAATAGCAAAATCTGCTTATTGATTCATAAATATAGAGAATTCATTATTTATTTGTTATTCAATGGACAGTAAAAATTTCCAGGCAGTTTGCATTTAATGTGAAACCTAAATCCTACGTTTACATTATGAACTTACCTACTAAAAGAGACATGCAATTACTAAACCATACTTCAAAATCTTCCCCGGTGCAGGTTTCCATTTCAATAAGAACACAGAATCGTGATTTACTTTTTGTGTATTTTTTCAACTGAAAACTTCAGGCAATTTTGCAAAAGAAAAATGATCATAAACACAAACAAAAAGGGCCGTCCAATGTGTATTATACATGGACATAGCTGGGAATCAGAATAGGGCAACATACTATTCCACGACACTTTTTCTTGTTGATTAGCATCTGATGACATGTCATATTTTACTGAATTATTAATTGATTTTTAAAAGTTACGGTAAGATAAGCCATGTTTTTCATAGCAGATTCTCCCTACATTCCTTTTTCATTTCCATGTGCAAGTGGTAGCACACGCTCTCCGATATAAATATTCTTGACAATAGAAACAAGGTACATATTTTGAGTCTGTGAAGAAAACACACACCTGGGTCTATGTATTACCAAAACTTTCTGTGGACAAATATACCTTTTATCCACTTCAGTAACATTGCAAACAGTAAGTGTATTGCATAGTTTTTCATAAAATATGTTACCCCTTGTTTGTGATTTCATTTTAAATAAGTAAATCAATAAATCAGAAATAGTGGCACGCTCTAATGCAGGATAAATAACAAGACAAACCAGTACCGGAAAGGTACATGTTGTATAATATGCCAGGTAATATTGAAAGTATTGCACATATAAAAATAAGCCAACAACTTCAGAATCTGAAAAAGTGACAATTAGCAACAGAAAACATACTTGCGGCTTGGTCCTCTTAGAGCAAGGACCATCACTAGGAGAGGATCTATCAAAGTAGGATTCACCTTCACAACCGAAGATCTTAGTTTTAATTGCGATTGTCTTTACCACCACAAAACCCCACATAAATCAATTCCTGAGTTGACGACAAGCTTCCTTTTATTTATGAAATACAATGAACCATATAAATGCAAAAATGCTACTAAAAGGCTGCATATGCACATAATCTAACCATTAAAACAACCACATCTTAGCCTTCCCGGGTGTTTCTTTGTGTGAGATCTAAGCTGTCTCCGAGAACAACACAAGGTAAATTAATGGTATTGAGAGTTCCTTACCAATCTCTAAGGAGAATTATTTTTTTAGTAATCAGCCTACATTTACAAAAATGGCATCTTATTTAGGACCATCTTGTAATACCACAGTGAAACTTACTCATGGTCAATGAAATTGAATTGAATAATAGAAAATTCAGTTTCCCAGGTTTCTACCATCAGGTCTACTTGTTATTCCCAATTTGAAATTTCTGATTTTTCAAATGCAAACTCTCACTTTTTAGACTTCATAAACTGCTACCTCACTGAGATTACAGTACATCAATTTTCCTTTTCTGAAAGACTTGTATCTGTCCACTCAATCCTAGCAGACTTTCAGTTTAGCATAATGGTACCTATCATTAATTTTAGAAACCTTATACACACAACTGCTTTGCTAGTATTCTGTATTTATCCTGCAGTTGCACACTAGTGACTGAGGAAACACAGAATACATACAGAAATACACAACATTTGTGTGAGATACACAACATTTTAAGAACATGTTCAACTCCAGGAAAAAATTTTGTACGTAATTTATAAAATACTGCTCTGTTAAATCACAGCAAATGCATGAGAAACTGTAAAAATACTTACCTCTAAACCAATTAACTTGGCTATAGTATTTAATTGAGTAATTATTCATTTTTCCTAATTTTACAGTACTGTATAACCCCTCTCTAATTTCATAGAAATATGAAAGTTTTACGCTCTGCTGGCTGCAGACCTTCTTTAAAATGTTTAACAATCTGAATATGACAAGCGAAGGAGGATTTCCTCAAAAGAAATGGTCTCAAAGCACCCTGCCGAAACGGGGGGGGAACTCCTCCCACAGCCCTGTACTCCGTACCACCACCAAAGGTACCTTCTCACAGTACCGCTGGACAAAAGGAAGAGTGGCACACCGGCAAAACTTGACCGAGGTTTGTAAAGATTCCTCCCCAAAACATCCGGTGCACACACGAGTCTGCCTGACCCTGCGCGGCCGTCTCGCATAACCCACACCAGTTCGGGGCAGCGCACCCAGAGGCTCTCGCAAACCACTCTGCAGAAACTGCCTACGTGACGAAGTGTACTTTATTTGTTAGCTGGGTACTCGGGCAATATCTGAACAACAAGGAACATTTTTTAGTCGTATTTGTGTGATTATATGAAGCAATTTTCAGTAGAAGGAAATACAGCTAAAAAATGCTACTAATTCCGTGGAAAAACCCCACATTCTGAGAAAATCCTATTTACAAGCCTCAAGATAACCGTGTTGACTATGATGAACTTTGACACTGCACCTTATTATTCTTTGTACTGACATCAACTTTCACAAAGTCCATCCAGAAACTCCCTGCTTCAGACTAGCAGTAGAGCTACCATTCTGCAGTGCTCCATGCTTTCTTTTCTGAGAAACGGAAAACCTGAGAGTCAACGAAAAGTCCTGCTAAATATGTATATAAAAGTCTGGCAAAGGTGATGATGTTTTAAGATTCACTTAAAATGGAAAAGTTGTGTTTTCAGGTGAAAGTTTCAGGTGCACAGACAAGCACTACGAGTGCCCTGGCCTCCTCTCCCTCAGGGCAGTCGGCTCTGGCAGCCCAAGCAAGCAGAGGTTATTCTGCAGGGTCACCGAGCGCGCGCCTCAGGCCATGGAGGCTTCATAACTACTTACCCCACCCACGCATTCCAAGAGTATGCCGCACATTATATTATTTTCCATACAAGTAGCTCCCTTAAACGTTATATTAAATAAAACAAACAAAGCCCATAGCAACATTAAAAATTACTAACACATATACAAAATTACTAAGCCTGACTTAACACCTACTGCTGCACACCTTTATCAGAAGCCAACGTATAAAATGATCTAATCTGTTTTTTTAAATTTTAATTCTCTTCTAAAAATGCAATTAAACAATGATATCTGTTGCAGCAAGTTAAAAGTCATTCCCTTTAGATAACAGCCAAATACAGCAAGCAGTGGGTTTTGCCATCATTAGACTTCTAACCATATTACTTCTATTTTGAGGCTTTTTTGTTTGGTCTCAGTTTAATTTCCTGTCAGCCTTACAAGAGATTTCTAATGTTTGGGCTGTAGGATATGCTCTGATTAAAAATAATCTTCCCAATTACTGCCTGGCATGAGTCTACTGCCACATGCACTCTGCCACTGGCTCCTGAATTTCTGTCAGCAGTAATTGTGTCTGTAGCTTCTAACTGTAAATGAAAACCCGGGGGGCATATTTGGGTTCCAGTTTCCTTTGCCTAGCCATATCTTTTAATTTGCACTGTCTGTCAAAAGGAGATGTTCATAGGCACTAAAAGGAAATCCTTACAACATCAGGTTAAAAAAAAGAGAAAAGGAGAAAAAAAGAAATGCAACTGGAATATGATAAACTACATTGGATATTTATTCTAGCATACTCGACAGAGAATCTCAGCATTCTGCTATTTTCTGCTATAGCATAGCAGAAAAGATAGAATTAAACCATTTACTGACCATTTCTAGCTGCACTTTTCTACCATTAAATTTAATTGTAAATCTTGAGCATCACCTTATTATTGCTATTTTTCTGGAAGGTGATCATTCTAATGAATATTTGACAGAACAGGGTGTCTTATGCCAATGGAATAATATTTCTCAGGTTCCACCCCATGGCCTAAACTACACCATGGAGTCCATGCATCTCCAACCCTGGATGGACCTCAGACATGGGTTGCAGACAACCTGTGTTGACCAACGTTGCATCTTCTCTCCAGCCTGCCTTCTAGTCCTGTTTCCTGTGCGGACTTCAGACCCACACTGTCACCTTGCCTCTGTGCCAGTAAACTGCTGCTCCTGACCAGACTGCCCAGAGGGATCCTGGGCCTGATTCACCACCTCACTTGGGGCTGTCAGTGGATTGACCCTGCTTCCAGGACCTGGCTCTGTTCTCCGTGTTTAGACCCAGCAGGGCTGCACTCCATGGGGCTGGGATCCTGGCTCCCTTCTCTTCAGCAGCAGCCAGCTAACACCAGGCCCTAGGAGATCGACATTTCAGATCACGGTGCTTAAACCTGGCAGTCAATGCCATCACAATCACCAGCCTCCTGACAGATTGGTGTTCAGATTCTCACTGATTCGCTTTCCCTCTTCCAAGTGCTGCTGCTGTGATGGAAAGGTGGCCAGTGTCACCAGGGAATGGTGTTTCTGTGACAAGAGCAGGATGTCAGCCAGGTGCCCTGGGTCAATTTTCTTAAGGAAAAGGCTCCTCGGAAGAATGAAGCACTAGGAACACACTGTACTCTCTGAAGTAGATACAGAAGAAACTCAAGAAGTAGAAAAACATTTGATATAACGTCAAAAGTGAAGCTTTTGAAGAAGGGAAAAGTACAACCAACTACACTGTAAGTGCAGTCAAGAATGTACATATAGGATGTACAGTATTCACTGCAAAGAATAATATTCTAGAAATATTCACTGTAAAATGAAGAATATTGTAAAGTCTCATAAAAAAAAATATGTGAAATTTCAATATTTGATCTGTCAAATCTGAAAAATAAAATTACATGCAGCACGTTTGGAATCCAGGGAGTACAGAAAGCATATTTTTGCATTCAGGAATCATGGAAAGAGGGCAAATACTGAGATTGGGTGAATGTGGGTAGGGATTTCTCCAAATGGCATTTGAAACCTAAGAGCCGTTCTTGGCATAAGAACTTATTTGTAATACTAAGGCCAAACGTTAGTGCTCTGCATTGTTTGTTGGTCGACACTTTGTTCTGTAGGTTTATATCTGTAAATGAGGGGAGACAGTTGAAAGGTGGAAACACAATTGATTTTGGCTCTGCCCTAGACCTCTAGCAAACCATTCTGTAGTAAAACTTCCCTATCTTTAGAGCCATGCCACTGAGTAAGTATTCCCTGCAAAGTGATGATGAGGGACCAGCAACAGGTAAGAGCTTCGACATATTAACTGAAACATACACCATTTGTCCCCTGTACAGTGGAGATTGTAACAACCGCCTCATTCATACTACGGAGTTACAAATGCCATGGATCTGTTAAAATATTGATTATCTTTAAAATATCGTACAGGCGGTACCTCCTCTGAGCACTACAGTACAGCAACATTGTACAGGCTGCAATGCACAGTGAGAGTGTGATATCCTCAAACTGTGTTTGCTTCCATTTCCATTTCTTCTTTGAGATAAGAGCATCCTCTTGAAAGTATATTCTCCTACCCTGAGATGAGGATTGAAATTGCCAGACCATTTAAATAAACACCTACCTACAAACAGCATTGAAATGCAGATCTTCACCTGCAGTAACACAGATCCAACTGCCCAAAGTACAAATGCAGTTCCATTAGCTGTATCACATTATTGCACATATCAGACTCCCAGAACTCACAGCTCAAACAGCGAAAACAACCTGTAATACCTGTAATACTGGCAGTTTCATAAAAAGATGCTTTCAGGGATATTTTGGTTGGTTGGTTGGAGTTTTTTTGCCAGCTATTGTCTGACAGACAATGGAGAGAGATGGTGCAGTAAAAACAGAATTATGAGAACTATGTTTACGTGACTACTAAAAAGTACTCTTCATAACTAAAGGCTGCTACACCAAAAAGACAGCTACATGTTCATCTATTCCTGATGCATAAAACACAGAGGTAAAAACTCTGTGTGAAAGAAGAACAAAACCCAAACTTTGCAAATTATTCAAGATTAATGAAAAAAGTTACATATATTTCAATAGTAATAAAAATAGTTTTGGTTTTATTTCTTTGAACAAGAAGTTAAAAAAATTCCAATCCATAGAAACCAAATCCAACCTTCTACTATATGTTGACTGTTTTAGTAGTGTATGTTCTTGAACAGCTTTTAAACTGTCCCTTAAGAAAAGGCTCTTTCCAAACTTTGGCTGCAAAGGCAGCTCACTACAAATGCATGAGCCTACTGCTCCGGTAAAATCAGCTCCCCAGTCAGTGCAGGGAAGCGGCAAAGTTCCAGGCACCAAGTTTCTCTGTCACTATTGTCATCATACCTACTCCTCAAGAAATAACAGAACTTTTCTTCAATTTCTTCTCTCTTTTCTCCTTGCTGTTGTGCAATAGAGACTGCTTGACCAAAGCTCTCAAGGAAGTGGAACAATTCCACAAACATAAGCAAGATTACTCATACACTTAACCATGGTAATACACTCATATGCCTGCCAGACAAAAAGATCACTTACCACAAATTCAAGGGAAGAAGGCATTCAGAGAAGATGCAGAAATACCCAAGTGATTTGGAAAAGGCTGAACTGCTCTCAGCTGTAACTGCAGAGAAGTCCTTCTGAGTCCTGATGGTGAGCTCTCCCCTCTGAATACCCGATACGAACAATGGCTACAAAGCAGGAACATTATACTTTCAGAACAGGGGGGTTACATTTTGCAGTTTTAAACTAATGGTTCTCTCATCTATCATAGGTCAAGATGAATCATGCCTTCATAAACAATGCAGTTTGGAAAGAAGTTTCAGGTGTAGAGAAGAGAATGGTGAATTTTTTTCTTTTTTTTTTTTTAATGAAAACTTTGACATTGCTTAAGAACTTTAGATATTAATAAAAAACATCTGAAATTAATGATTGGAACAAGGGAAAACAAAGTTTCCAAAAAGAAAACAAACCAACCACAATGACAACAACAACAACAAAGAAACCAAGCCAGTTTATCCAATAGCTTTGTGATTTATGACATTATTGTTCTTCCAGGAACACCTTAACCCTAGGCTTCATCCATTACCACGACCAGGAAAACGCTACGCATGGAGAGCAGTGCAGTAGCATGCAGTAGTTCTGAGCCCTAAAGGAAAACCTACAGTTGGATGGCACGGCAAAAAAATCTAATTTGGGTAGACACTCCTCGTTCTCTGATCCAAAGAAGTTTCTATCACCAGGGAAAATACAACCATCCTTTGACCCACTGGGCAGAGGGGGTGGGATGGTTAGCTGCAAGTTCCCAATCTTCAGGAAAACTGGTTCCTGTAAGGCTATCAGTTCTTGAAAGGGTCCAGCCTTCCCACCAGACGTCACATACACCGTGCTGGATCCCAGACGCAGTTCGTGGGACTCACCACAGGCCTGCTTCTACAGAGAAGCCATAAGTTGTACCTCTCTTGGCACAAGAGGGACCTTTACCAATTTTATCAAAAGTATTCTTACTGTTTATGAAGAAGTAACACTTCAGTATGGAAAAGAAGCAAGCAGCAGAATAATATAAATCCTCCATGTCTGCAGATTTACTCCTGCTAGATATGATGACTACAATGGATTTTAAAAAATTAACTTAGTGCTTATTTTACATCAAACAGGAGACCCTTGGGCTAGGTATCTGTTCAAAAGAATTATTTGTTGGTATTTTTGCAACTAAGTGTATTTGATTATGACTGCAAAATGTAAAGTCCTAGTATAGAGAAAATCCATGCCGATCCCACTGTAGTTCAACTGCCCACCACGGATGAGCAGAAAAGTAAGTAGGAACGTAGCTGTGCCATGGAAAAGCAGTAGATTTTCCCCACGGGCAACACACCCTATGAAACACTTCTGCCTATGCTAATCAAATTTTCATTTTCCTGGGAGGAAAAAGGACCAAAAAGCACAGGTATAAATGACGCAAGCTATAGCCCAGGCACACAGAATACATCTCTGCAGAACCCTTTATCCCAGATTTGCAATTTGTAAACAAATAAAGGGTTTTTTTTAACTACAGTTCTTTCTAAGCCTGCTATATCTAGGTATAGATATAAAAAAAAGAACCGGATCTGTAAGTATCACACGTTTTCCTCCACACTTCTGAATGACCAATTCCGCACATCTTTTTCTTCATCTGTAACCTTTCCTCGCGTACTACGAAAATCACCAGCTGCAGGTAATGGTACCTTCTCCATCACTCACAGCATCAGGAGCTTCACACCAGTAAGCTGACACATGTGAAATAAGAGCACTTATCAATGAAGAGAGAGGTCAAAGGCTTCTATGGTTGGAACAGGAACCTGCTGGCTGCTGCAAATCTCTCACCAGTGCATTTCAGCCTGACACTTAATATTCAAACTGAATTGCAAGCTATGTACTCAAGGATAAAGCTCACTAATAATAAAGATTCAGAGTCTGACAGGCTCAGCATACAAATCCTCAGTGCAGAGCTAATTTGAATATTTTTTAAATCTAAAATGAATCAGGGTTTTTTTTCTTTTTTTTTTTTTTTAATACACACTACTTCCCATTTAGTGAGGGAAACAATGGAATGAGAAAATAAAATTCTATTCCATATTTAGATCTTGGTAAAGAAGTACACATTTTGCTGCAATATAGGCACACTGTATGCAGTCTTTGACTTGCTAATTATATCAAGTAAGGTATACATTTAATTTTTGTAGGGACAAATCCTTTGAGCCAGAAATCCACTACTTTAAAGTATTTAAGAATTTGCCCAAATTTCAGATAATTTGTGGCATGTATTTAGCATGGCAGGTGTGAAAGCTAAAATCACCGGAAAGGATCTAAAACCTTGATGCATTATTCAAACGTTGGATTTAACCACGGATCTAACTAGTCCAATACTAGGTCAGCAACAAGTAGCAATTGCTAATATTCCTTCATCAACTCCAGACTATTTTAATTTTCTACCCATCTGATAGAACAAGCTTCTAAGTGGTACTTATACATTCTTTTAATTTTTTAACTTACTCATCTTTTATTTTATCCAACATTGTCTAATTCACAGTAAAATATTCATTGTTTATTTTACAGTGACAGTGTAAAGTCATGGCCCATTTATTCTTCCCTTTTTAATGTTTATCTTACATTACAACAACCTGGCAACTTGGTCTGTCTTTTTTTTTTGTTAATGTTTATGTATGTAGGAGGCAGTTGAAAATTAAAGAACTTATAATTAAATCCCTAATAGTTTTTACACTGAAAATATTGTTACTAAACATTAGTTCCACTTAGAATCTTAGGCTTATTTTGAATTTAGCTTTGAATATCTACATTTCTATTACTAAATCTACCCCTTTCTTTTAAAATCACATTGCATCCAGCTTAACTACCTCTCACTAAATCACCTTGTTAGTCATACTTTGATTCATTCCATTTCATTGCCTTTCATATTTAAATTACTTCATTTCTTTTCCTACTCCCCATATTACCTTTGAAATGACAAGTCTCACTTTGTGCAATGATTCTTTATACTGCAAGCTCACAAACGCCCCTTATTAACACTTTATCATTTTGCCTGCATATTCGCAAGTTTTCTTGCAGAACTGCTTTCCAAAACAATTCCACATTTACACATTTAATCCCATCTCCTTGCTTCATCTACATTCAGTATGCACCTAGCCAACCAGGACTAGAGGAAGTCAAATTATATTTGTTGCCTCATAAAATAAGGGGTAGACGCTTGAGCTCCAAGGCTGCAATAAGCAACCTACGACCCCTGTGCTGCTCTGCCAGCCCTGCACGCTTAGGGATTCAGCTGGGAAGTCTGACTCCAGCCACCTGCCCACACGGCTCAGGACCAGAGGTTCTGCTGGACACAAGACACAAACAATCACGGCACAGTGGAATTTGAGTTACACGATATGTAGTTACAATGAACATGTAACTATTTGCAATGTGAGGAGGGAATAAGGAAGCAACCTGAATTGATTATTACAGCATAAACCACTGTCCATTCCTATCTTCCCCTTGGCCAAAGCTACATTTCTCAGAAATTCCACTCAAAATCAGCATTCACTTCTCAAAATAATTACATAAATGAAACAATAGCTTCTTTACTCCCATAACAAATAAATTCTCTTCTTCACAGATTCCCTGATAGAGCCTTAGGAAAAGATCATCTCCACTGCCAAGCAACAGAGCAGTATCTTTCTTTGGGTAGCGCGGATACAGAAATGCTGTAACGTGAGCTCAAATTGAGGATGAACTTGTCAAAACAATTCTAAAAATGCACACCTCTCAAAATTGCCCTCCACGCTGCTTCAAAACAGGAGTATCTGAACAATCCTAAATGCCAAAATGACTGCTGTTTAAATGCACGATCCAGTATTAACTTTTAGAAGACAGAATCTTCTCAAAATTTATTCAGACTCCTGCAAAGCCGCTCTGCTGTTCTTTGGCTTCTGGACCTAAGAGCAATTAACCCAACAGCGCTGGGAACGTGCCCTTGCTCCAGCTACTGACCCTTTCCTTTGGGAATGGGGAGAAAGAACCGAAGCCTGTGCTCCCTGCAAGTGAACGGATCAGGAGCTGCCGTGTACCGTCAGAGCTCCCAGCTGACGTACCAAGAGCCCTACAGTAGTGGCCAACTATAAGGATTAAATTATTATCTTTAATTTACAACTCACCAAAAACTATACTACCCAAAACTCATTCAAAATAGCTGTCACGTTTGCTGAAAGCAAATCACAGCCTGAGTCACCTAACCTGTGGACTAAACAAATTCTGCCCGGATGCAGCATAACAAGGCTCCATCTTTTAGAGGGGTTAAGAGAAATTGTTGGAAGAACTATGAAACAACTGCTTGCTTAAATGGAATTTTACCAAGTCAAACTAAAAATGGCTCAGTATCTTGTTCCTGAAACCAATTACCTTGAAAATATCAGATTCTGATTGCTGTTGGATAATGATTTGTCTAAAGGAATCATGGCAACATTTAGTTGTTTTTTTGGGTTTTTGTTTTGTTTTGGTTTTTTTTTTAATCTTACCTTGTAAAGCACTTGGGTTTTTGTTTTAAAACACAATAAACATCTAGCCTACTAAACCAAAGCATAAGTGGTTTGGGGTTTTTTTGGCTAGGGTTTTCTTTTCCCCCACAACTATAGCACAATAATTTGTAGCTTGAAAAAAGTGTGCAAGAGGAAATTATTCAGATTTCTTATCCACTAAGAAATCTTTTAAAAAACCCAAAATAAATCAAAACAGCTTTAAGAGAATTGATAAAATGTCTTTGTATTGTCTTTGTCCTGCTTGAATATCAAAGCTCTTCTGGGTATCACTTATATCTACCCATCATAATTCAGATGCTTGTGAATAATTCAAGATGTTATGCTTTAACTTCTATCAGCAATTCCCTTGAAGAGAAGCAGCGAGTAAGCATCTATTATAAGCTATAGCATGAATCCATATAATTAATATTTTGATGTACTTTACCTGTCTTTTGGTTTGCTCTTGTGATATAAGCTGGTGTGAAATAAATAACACACTCAGACAACTTGCTGTCCTACTTTTGAAAAAGATGTTTCAATTTATATAATTACTTTATTTGATTTATTGTTACATCCTTACTCAAGTTACATACTCTGTTAATGTGCTATCAATGTAATTAGCTGTTTCTTTGTAGGAAACATTTTTTTAATCAAGGCAGCATTTTTATTGCTAAAGGAATGCACTGCTTGTACTTCCTTGGAATCAAAATATCCTTCTAATGGTATGACAGCAACGTACTTCATCTTTGCACATTTTACTTGGCACACTGAAGCAAAACAGAGATGATGTGCTATTATTCAAGCATAAGAAAAATAGTAGAGCTCCACTAACAAGTGTCAGAGGTGAATAAAGGCATACGAAATGATACGAAAACAACAAAAATACACCCTCATTTTTCAACAGAGAGTTCTGGATGCCTATGCCCAAGAGATTATAAGTTATATATTAAGATTACAAGAATTTGAAATGAAAACATGAAATACTGAAGAAAACCAGTCTCAGATTTTCTTATTTGCTATTAGTGCAGAGTTAAACAAAAACTACTTCTTCACAAAGTAAATACACATTTTTGATTGGAACCATACATTTGGCTAGAAACATGAGGAATTGACACATAAGCCTGTATTCTTCAAATAAACTTCATTTCTACTGATTACAGGATAGTAACTGATGCCATCTAAATGAGTTTTGCATGTCTGCTCTCCGGACTCAAAAAAGATAACCCTTCAGGTAACCAGGGGTGGAGACATAAGAAAAAATAAATCAAATTTCTGAAAACAGGGAGAAAATTAACTTGTTTATACTGCCTGCCCTCAATAATTTTTATTCATGAAGAGTATTAATTTTGACTATTAATTAGAGCGGCATCTGTTTCTCACACACTGGCAGGCTACCAGGGAACATTAGCAGCATGAGCTGTTGGTACAGGTGTGGAGTGACCAAAAACTGATTTCTCAACCACTTCCCTACCACACTGACACAGGAGCAACAGTTCAGAGAATTAGCTGTCTCAAATACAACTCCACTAAGAACATACTAAGTGAGATTTTTTTCTCTGTATAGAAGCATTCTGGAAATATTTTCAAAACTTAACCTCACTTGGCAGAACATATTAGCAACACTCCAAGATCATTAATGCTGTACATGAGGCAAAACCTCAAACCCAAGAAAGCTAACACAGGTTTTAAAAGGTATTATTACCTTTTTTTCATTGGTCAATTGGCTTTAGGAAAGCATGAATTTACAACATTAACTAAGAGAAAACTACTGACATTATATTTAAAATGCGTTGTTTTTCTAAAGTTGGGACCACACAGTAACATATCACACTGTGTTGTTATCCTTGAGGGATTATTTTTCATAAAGTAAAACTGATGAGACTGTTTACAAATTGACTCCTGCTCAATACCAACATCAACATCCGTTCCAGTAAAATCTTAAAGAAATGAAAGCATATTAGAAATATTTTCATACGCAAACTGTGCAAGTAGTTAGAACTATTTGAAAGAAACCTATTACTCAGCCCTGACAGATAAAAAAAGTAAGTTTTGTTGCAGTCAGTGCATGAGATGTATTTGCAAGTAAGAGTGGTAGCTTTGGATTATATTTTCTTTTATCTGCATTTTATTTTAGAATTTCTCCTATGCTCTATTTTTCAAAGAATACAGGAATTTTAAAAATCTAGTTAGGTAGGAAACATCTGTATGTCTCACTTATAATTGCTTAGAGACATGCCATTGTAAGAGACAGCATTTACTACACCTTATTTAACGTACCTGGCACGAAAGGCGTGGCAGAGCGCACTGCCAACCCCTGCAGCTATGGAGGCAGAATTTTTAAGTAGAATGTGAACACTGATGGGAGCTGAGAAATGGTTAGACAGGACCAGCTCTGGTCCAGAAATATGTAACACTGATTTCTTTGAGCTTAAAGGTATCTCTAAAACATACCATGGGGAAACAAAATCATCAGCTAAGTGTAAATTCACTATCTCCTCTTTAAAAGAAAAAACTCCCTCTGTACTACAGAATGACGAACACCTGGATTCAGGCCTTCAAGAAATATTTCACCATTATCCTCATTGCAGCAGAATTCTTTTGCAAGTAACAGCTAAAGCTTGTAAAAAAACACACATAGCTGCTTTCAGCCTCTACAGAACTTACTCAATGAGTACTTCCAATGAAACAAAAATACATCATGTGTGTAATAAATCACCGTTAAATGCGAATAGCTGATAGAATCAGGTCATCTGACACACACTGCCTAAGAAGCTGAAAATAAAACACTTCCACTTGAGCAAAATTTGTAGTTCTCTGCAAACAAAGCCCAAGACAAAAAAATTAAGGAAGTGCCTGCAATATTCTCTTTATCCTACTTTCAAATACATTTAAACTATTAAATCCAGTTTAATAGCTCAAAAATATTGGCAATAGCTACAAAATCAAAAGGCTATGGTAAAAATCTTTAAAATCTTGATTGTTAAAATGAATGCAGGCTGGCAACAGCAAAACCAGCTAGATGGCATCTACACAAAAAGAGTCAACTCTGTTCCTGCGTACTCTCTGTGTTCGGTTATTCTTTTTAAATTTTTAAGACATGTAACTTAAAAGTGTATAATGTCTTGGGATTTGAATTCTCAGTATTTTTTCTCTTCTCTGGCTTTTCCTTTTATTTGATGACAAAGTTCTTTGCAATGTTAGCATGCTCATAAAATTAGTATAATTATACATAGAATCATAGAATCA
>NW_010225111.1:0-8742 GCF_000690775.1 Eurypyga helias
TTCATTTAGATTTAATTAGTTCTTACCTCAATTTCATGATCTGTCTTCTCATTTACCTTCGATTCTCCCACTCTGCTGGAGGAGGGGTGATTTGTTAGAGCGGCTTCATGGTATTTTGCTAGCCAGAGTTAAACCACGACAGTCACATTCACCACAGATTCTCGTGAAAGAAGCAGTGGGCAGAGGACAGGTAGGAAGGTGACCATCCAGAAAAGTGCAGGCTGGGGAAAATGGCTCCAGGAGCAGTGAACATCATTACAGAGGCCATGTAGGTTTATTGCTTCTGTAACTACCTTCACAGGGTTCCCAACACCTGGTGTCACCCTGGGTAACACATCATTACCACTACCTTCTCTTTAACTCCTTTGACAGTAGTCATTTATTGAAAGAAAGTAGAAATTAATGTGCTCAAGGAAACCAAGGGTTTGCAAATATATTAACAGAAAAAATAAGTTTTTGCACCAAGGAGACCTAAGCCAGTCAAGAGACCATCTCTCAGGAAATAGCTAGTAGACAGTCATCAACAGGCAGGATACCTTTGCTGCCACGCTCATTCCTGGCTGTCCAGGAGACCTACTCCAGCTCATCTCCTGTACTGAAGTCTTTTCCCTCACACTATGTTTTATTTCTGCCTCTCATAATCTTTTTCTTCTCCTTGTTCCACTGATGTCATTGCAGTGCCTCTGTCTCCTGTTTTGTCTTCCCATGTAATTTATTGCTCCATCTTATTGTCAAAACAAAGCAAATCAACCAATATATGATTAAGGAATTGGTCATCACTCCTTTCACTCGCATCTTGCATCTCTTTCTCTGAGTCTTATTTCTGAAGCTTCATATTTTTAAGCTCTTCTAGCTTATACTTCCCCAGATCAAAGGAAATAGGGCTCTTGTTTTCCATGGTGTCTGAATTCATTGCAGGAAAGAGAAGCATGGTGTCCAATTTCTCTTGCTTCATAGATATTATTCATTTGTCTGTATATGAATAGGTGTTTTTCAGTCACAAAATGGTTCTTGAATCCTGAAATGTTGTCAAATCAAACTTCTTTTTTTAATTTTAAAAGCAGAATGTATTAATTCTTAGTAATTTAAAAAAAAATATCTGCCACCTAATTCTCAGCAAAATGTGTTAACTAACAGAATAAAACATATACAGAATGGTGAATATGGCTTGATCCTAAGTCCAGTGTATCGTTAATACCAGTATGTGACAGACTGCATCTGTAGCACAGCATCTGAGAAAGAAGTTAGCAAATAATTCAGAACTTGGAAATTACTTCAAAGCATGGGGTTTTTTTGGTAAATTCTTATGACCTGTTGAGTATCAAAACAAACATTAATCTATTTACTAAGAGAACAAGAGAAGATGTCTGCAATAAAGACTATAGACAGAAATAATCTGGGTTTACTTACTGCAGCACTGAATCCTTTCCACTGCCAGGGGAACACTCCACAGGCATATGTTAATATATTTTTACAGTTCCATTTTCAAGGTGTTAAGTCCTATTGTATTAGTTATGTGCTGCAAATCTGGTTTGCAACAAATGCCTAATGGAATCCAATATCAAGAAACCTTTCCTAGTAAAGAAATTTTAAGTTCATCTCTGTTTTTTCCCCAATATAATAATATTAATAAAGTGTGACTGTAATAGTATGAGTCTATTTTGACAGTTTCAAACCCTTTAATCACCTGAGCTTCTCTTATACAATGTGCTGTGACTCACCCAGAAACTGAACATGTTGTGTTTATTTTTGTTCATGCATTATAATGAATCCCAGATTTCTTTGTGTTATGCTGACTGCTTGTGTCTTCTAAAGGCTTACCTTTGTACCTTGGAACTAGAGGGAGAGGGAGAAGAAAACAGAGAGGGGGGAGTTAAACATACATGAAGACCAAATGATGGAATAAGAAAGTTGTGTCTTGGGTCCTAGTGGACTTCCTGTGCTTGATATACAACCTCTAAAAGAAGTTCCTGTAGGGTTATGGTGAAGGTTTGACCAAGAAGAAAAAAGGATGGATTTAAATTAAGTTCATCAGAGTTTCAATTTGTGTTATACCATGTGGTATATGAAAATGAGCTTATAGAAGTCTTGATGAATATGAGCTTTAAGAAGAGACTCAGAGGTAAATTGTCTCAAAGTCAAAACCAGGCATGTATTCCCTTTAAATGTAATGAAGCTTCAGTGTGTGAATATGTTCAAAAACTTACAACTCCTTACAAACTTCCAGGTTTTTTACTTACAGTCTTCTAGTGCTTTTAAATAATTAAATACTTGCACTTCCAGCAGAGATTATTTTCTTTATTCAATGTCTAATTTGTGATTCTTGAAATCAACAGAAAGCTTAAAAAAGTACATATTCTCAATGCACTCCACATGCTCTCTTGTATTTGGTCTGAATAACATTACCACCATAACTACTCTTGCTACGATCATCTCTTTCCACCACAGATTCCTATGGAAAGGAATGGGAATGACACTGTCAAAAAAAAGTCACATAGATGCAACCTCAGCTTATACAGTTTTGCCATGCTGTCTGTCATTAGGGACCAAAGGTTTTTAAAAAATGGTCTTTTGCTCATATTTTTAATTACCTAGCTGTTTCTCAGCTTGATGAAGATATTGATACATTTTTGCTAGTCTCAGCGTAAATGATTAAGTGAACATTTTCACCAAAATGAAAAGTCTATTGTAAAGTGCACTTTCTCCCTATTTTTTTATAATTACTCTATATATCATTCAGCACACACTTTGTAGGAAATTGAAAGAATAGTTGAAAAATACCTTTTTTTTTTTACATGAACATTTTTTAACACTTTTGTAATATTTTTTTCTCCTTGAGGTCCGTATCTTAGAAAGAATTGCTTCTGACTTGGCGATGCTTGATGTTGTTATCTGACAGCTTCTTACAAATGCTTGAATCTAAGTATTAGTCTTTGGGTCTGGCTTACTTTAATAATCCTTTCTTATCCCATGAATTTGCTTTAATATATCTTGTGACTAGTATTCTCCTGTGCCACTCTAAATAAGTGTCAGAATGAGATTCATATCACCTGACTCAAAATGTCTACAAATATAGATATCTACATTTGAGACAGGCGTCTAAATTCCCTTTTTATTTATTGGGAAGACATAGTCACTACCTGCATGCAATTCATCTGGCCTAATTTAGGTGTCTTTATTAAGATGAAAGGAATTGTGTCCTAGAAATGTCCATTTCTTTCCACTGGCTATAAATGGAGTGACAACTGCTAGTTTATTGAACATATACTTGCAGTATCTTAAATTTAGCACAATAAATGTAATTGTTTCCACTTTTCACTGTTCTTTAATAATTAATCTTGTTATTTATTTTCTTTTTATTATATAAGAACAATTGAAAAACAATCACCACCTTTTCCCCACAGACATATTTTTCCAAATAATTTTTACTTAATCTCTTCTACCTATGTTTTGGAACTTGATCCAAGATCCAGTCAATGCATTTTTATTTTGCATATATTTTGCTGTAATTATATTTATAGCAATTAAAATTATAAAGTTATGTTTCTCAGCGTAGTTGATCGTACTCAACCCTCCAGCTTTCTAGTACACACAGCAAGCCATACTGTCTGAATTATCTTATAGACTGTTAAATTCCTCCTTATCCTTCTGTCAGGTTCTTCAAAAATATTCAGGAGTAATTAAAAGAATTGACTTCTATTTCATTCCAGCCATACAATTTCAGGCCATCTGTAAAAAGGTTGTGAAATTTTCCCCCTCTCTCCCCTTCTTGTAACATTAAATAACCTTAGAAAAACATTGCTAAGTGACAAGCAGGCACTTTGGTAAATCTCACATTGTGCTTTTATCTTGTTTTGTATTTTACCATTATTTTTCTGGTGCAGTATATGCTTTCCCTTATTAATTCTTCTACATTTCTACTACAAATGATGCACTTTCATCATTTCAGTCAGTCAGAGTCCATTCATGTGATTTCCTGTAAAACATTTTTCTTTAATTACCCACTGTGTAAGTTTTATTTTTTTAAATCTCATTCCCTGTAACAACTGTGATCTCCATCAGCTCGTTCTTCACACCAAAAGCATTACTTCAGCATCTTCTTCCTCTCCAGGAAACATAATTGGTTACTTACATTTACTAAAGTTTCCAGCAATGACTCCAGGTCATAGACAAGGCAAGTTACATGTCTTAAACATTTAACTTCAGCTATTTTCTCTTTTATTTTCAACTTAACAAGCAAGGTCTTTTCTTCCACTATCCAGTTAGTGGCCTCTTTCCCCAGAATTTCTTACAAATCTATTCTGGCTTGTGAATGTGTGTGGCAAGGACTCTAGCATATACATATGAATTCCATCCATTCCAGGTCCTTTTTAATTTATAGTTGCATGCAATCCCTTTTGCACATCATTGTATGGAAACTGCATTTCTTATTCATTAACCGTTATTAGAATTTTTCGCAAGGGGCTTCAATTAGATTGATTCTCCTTTTTTCTGGTACTTTATGTGCCATAGAGAATACTGGCCCCATAAAGCCTACAATTTAAAAGTTGGTATTAAAAGCCCACCATCAAAGTTAACAGTTGCAAATCCTGGCAGACTGAGCCACACAAGGTTAGAAAACCATTGAAATGACTAAAAAGAATTTAAGACTGTGGTCTCGTGTGTGTCTAAGTAAATATAAACACATTTGTGTGTATATAAAGTTTCCTGAAAACCTGAGGTGAGATTTTTTATTTAGAAACATATTTTTATCCTCTTCATAAGTGGAAAATTGTATCGTCTTCAAGTACATAGCACATATGGAAACTAGGTGGTTTATGATGTTCTGAAGGCTTCCTGAATGAATATGGTTATACTGACATTTTAGTTCCTGACTGATATTTTATTTACTGACAGAATTATTGAAAACTTTGCAGAAAAAAAAAAGTATTTGAAAAGATGTAAATCAGGCAGTGCCACTAAAGTGTAGCATAAAATAGTTTCACTAAGTTTCTGCATCCAGATGAGATGACAGCTACAATTCTATTTCAGAGCTAGTCCATTCCCATGTAGAATGAACATGGGATGACCCACAGACGTGGCTGACAAAGTTACTTATTCATTTCATGGTGGTTTTGTGACTACTTTTATAGTAGCCAATCTAAAATAAATCTACATTTAGCAAAGTCCAGAGAGATGGATATATCTTCCAAGTTCTTCTGAAAATTGATGATAATTTTCAAGACCATATATTTTTCTTTTACTGATGATATACAATAGGACATGTAAAGCATGAAAAAAATCAAGGAATGGGGCAAGGGTAATGTGAAGGCCAGTCTGATTTCTTGTTCTGTTTCTCTTTAAAGAATGTTGTAGCTAGTCATGTTACACAGACACTTATATTCATTGTTTGTTAAAAACAAACAAACAACTAAAATTATTGAGATCTTGTCACTGGACATGGGTTCCCCAGGTGGTGAATGAAGTCTTTTAAACTGTACAGTCTTTATCTGAACATTGATGATGAGGGCAAAAACTCTCCAACCAGTGTTCTGCTGAACTCTTGTGTATCCTGCCAGCTCTATGCAAGCTTCAGCATATGCATGATTCATTATTACTGATCATCTTACTACTTACAAAAAAATCACCTACCTTAACTATGTACAGAATATTTCCCATATAACCATTTCTGTACCTTCAGGGACACATTCTATGGGTTAGTTACAAGTGTCTTATCTATGTATAATGGTCAATTCTGCAACTGGAATTCCATGTGTGTTTGTGTGCCTGTGGGATGTCAAGATTATCCATCTGGGATGTAAATTAACATATATAAGCATACAAGTTTTGCCTATCAGTTGGCCTAGGTACATCAGGAACTGCTTGAGGGAATCTTTGGAACAGCTGAAATACAGATGGCTAACAAAACCCAAGTTGTGTTTGAGTTCGGCATGCCGTAATCTAAAGTATTCTAAAGTCTTCTTTATATTGTGCTAGAGCAGGTCCTGGTTTAGGAAAACAGTTAAGCATACAGTTAACTTCTCCATTACTTGCTCAAGCACCAATGGAGAAGGAAATCATATTCTAACCTTTGTGAGAACTGTCTCCAAGGTAACTCATTAATCTCCATACACATTCAGTCAGTGAGATTTCATGTGTTACAGAAAGATTTGGATAGGTTACGCCCTTAAGGACTTCACTAAATTTTAAATCCTTTATATTAAGTAAGGTCCTCTGAGGATAATGTAGAATTTAACACATACCATGGTACAACAGTATTATTAGTCCATGACATCTTGCTAGATATTGTGGTAGCCTTTGGGGGTAACAACAGAAGTTACATCTCTTGCTTATGGCAACTTCAGAACTTGGAAACTGCTCCACAATCTTTAATGTGCAGCCAACCAGAAGCCTATGACTATTCCTCACCAAATAGGCAATATGACAATAGTTAAAACAGTAGGAGGAACAGATTTTCCTCAAGAAATTAAGATGTGAAGCGTATGAAAGCTTGACCTATTTGATTGTAATTAAAAAAAAAAATTAAAAAAGTATTTGGAAATATAAGTACTATTCTGATTGTGTTATTAAACCTACATTAGCAGGGTAAGGTGGCTACTTATAAACAGAGATGCATTGACTGGATACATCTGGGCTAGGGGACTCAAGGATAACTGTCATAAAGTGTCTTTGCTAGACATAAGTTTTCACATGCAGCTAGAGGCAGCTGATAGTACTTTCTTTTTCTTATTACAAATGGGGTTTCATTGTATTTCTAGATTCCTAGCACAACCAACAATGATCTGATGCTGTAATGACTCATATTTCTTTTTTCCAGCTCAATTTTGTAAAGATATAGCCTTTCAATGAAGATAAAACTATAACCTTTATCCTTTTAGTTATTGACTTTGACATCTTGAAGGGTCTCTAAACCCCTAAGATGTCTTACAAGGAACAACTGAGGGAACTGGGTGTGTTTAGCCTGGAGAAAAGGAGACTCAGGGGAGACATCGCTCTCTACAACTACCTGAAAGAAGGTTGTAGTGAGGTGGCTGTCAGTCTCTTCTTCCAAGTGACAAGTGATAGGAAAAGAGGAAATGGCCTCAAGTTGTGCCAGGGGAGGTTTACATTGGATATTAGGGAAAATTTCTTCACTGAAAGGCTTGTGAGGCACTGGAAGGGGCTGCCCAGGGAGGTGGTTGAGTCACCATCCCTGGAGGGATTTAAAAGATGTGTAGATGTGGTTCTCAGGGACATGTTTGAGTGGTGTGCTTGGCAGCACTGGTTTAATGGTTGGACTTTATGATTTTAAAGGTCTTTTCCAACCTAAACAATACTATCTTTCTAAGATCTTCCTTGCTTATCCCAGTCAGTGGTATTTTATTCATCTTAAACCCCTGCAAAATAATGTTAAGAAAACCTTCCTGGTTTACTCCTTAAACATATTACTATCCCCATCCTGTTCACAAAAACTTTAAACGTCATGGTTTAATTTCCATGGATATGTGGCCATGGAAATGGTGACAGTTTAGTACCTAAAACCAGTGAGAATGAAATACTTGGGGTTTTTTGGTGGAGTTATTCACTCAAATAAGTTTGACAATTGCATGCATCTGGGTATCCTTAAAGCTCAATATCACAGATGTCTACATCTGAGGTACCTTAGAATCTTTATATTGTTCAAGGAGAAAAAAAAGTATTTCTAGGACACAGACCATCTTATTCTATGGAAGATATCTGAAATTAATCATAACTTAAAAATGTACATTTCCCTTACTAAGTATAAAAAGAACTTAGTGTGAAATTCTCAGATGCATGTATTTAGTCCTTGTATAGCTGAGATTAAGGGAGGTGAGCTAAAAACATCCTTCTTCTTGTGCAAAATGTTGAGCTAGCACAATTTGTAACCCCACTCCACGAGTTTCAGAATCTATTTTTCACTGCCTCCTTTTTGATTTTCCTGATATATTCTCCTGTACTCTTATGCATATTCAAACCTCATTGTCCACCTTCAAATCCCGCCTTCAAACTTACTTCTAATTTTAATCTTTATAAAACACCGAACAAAGGTTTAGCTGTTGGCATGCTGGACTTGCTGTTTAGAGTGCTAATCCTTATTCTATCATTATTTTCTCACATTTCACCCCTTAATACACTTTTTCTTCCACACAGAGGCTGAGAGGATTTTTTGGGCAGAAATTGATTTCTCATAATATGCATAAAGATCTGCCAGCACAGTGAGATCCACTTGTTGACTTAATATTTTAGCTTCTACCAGAGTAAAAAAACCCCAACTTTATCAACAACCATAACAATGGTAACAATAAGAGCAATAATAATAAACTTTGACTTATCCCATTATCCCCTAAGTTGTTACAAATAAATGTTGCCAACTGGCTGTGTTAAGTCAAAACATGATCATACCAAACAACTGCACTATTTAAACTGTATTTTTAAAAAATAGTTTCTTAAAATATTTCTTCTTTTTCATTTAGAATAAACATAATGTTTGAAACAGTGGTTCGTCATCTCTTTGGAATTCTACGTGCAGGCTTATGCTAGGGAAGAGAACTCAGCTTACCCACAGTACTCCGGATCCCAGCTAAGAAACACATATGGCTGCACACTCTTCTCCTGCTCTAGTGGGGCTGGGCCTTACATGGAAGACAGTCTTCCATGAACTTATCCAGTGTGAGTGTTTCCCACAGGATACAGGTTTTCACAAAATGCTCCAGCATGGGTTGTTGGAGGCGGGCTTGTGGA
>NW_010225112.1:0-213 GCF_000690775.1 Eurypyga helias
CACCGCAGCCTGGTCCTCACCCACTGCCCGGCCGACTCCGCACGGCAGCCGCCGGCGTGGGAAGACAGTGAAATGCACCTTGTCCCACACCCCCACCCCCCCGCCTTCTTGTTTACCAACATTCCTTAAAAAACTAGACTCTGGATAAGGAGAAATTGCAGGAGCCATCTGGCAAGCTTCTTGGAAGAGAGACGTGGAAGCGTGGGGCCTTCG